>NW_015090776.1:4179794-4235473 GCF_001431845.1 Calidris pugnax | reverse complement strand
CGGGGGGCGGTCGGCGGGCGCGGCCATGCCTTCGCTCCCCCCCCTCCCCCGGAAAGGCTGGAAAATTATTTTTCCGTGTTATCCGCCCAGCTACCACGAAAACATAACTTTCTTGGCTCAACGCCCCTCGCTTTTAACCAAAACCCAATGATTTTTCTGTTTTTTTTTTTTTTTTTTTTTTGGTGTTGGAGGGGGGAGCTCCCTGGATGCTCCCCCCGGGGTGTTGGCATCACCCCTGGGGAAACCAGTACGGGGTTCTGGGTCGAGATGCTGCTGCTTCCCCGCCCTGGGGGAAAATAAAAGAAAAAGAAAAAAGCTGGTTAAAACAAGGAAAAGTGGCAGGTTCTGATGGCGTGTCCCAAAAGCGGAGGGGAACCCAACCTGAAAAGCTGCTGCCCTTTCCCTCCCCGGCTGGTACCACCAAGGTTTGCACCCAACGCACCATTAACCTTTTCTGACGCTCAGCAGACATCATCGGGTGTCAGGGATATTTATATAGGTATTTTTGATAGGGAGATAGGGTAAATAAGACCGGACACCTCCCTCTGTGGCTTCAAAGTAAATAAACTGGCTTAATTTGTACAGAGCCCTTTACTTTTAAGAGATCGTGGGCAAAATAAGCCAGTCCCGTGTTCCCCCCAGCCAGCTTCCCCCTCTCCCGCAGCTTGAGCCATGAAAGGCAGAAGAGTTTTGAGGCCCCAAGAGAGTTTTCTGCTTGGATGAGGTTCCCTCCCTCTGCCAGCCCCCATCCCTTCCCACGCAGGGGACACAGGACAGGTCACGGATGCTCCTGCTCAACCCAACCAACGCAGCAGGAGACATCCAACTAAAACCCGAGCCTGGTTTTTAGGAGCAAACCCCTTCTTTTTTTGTGTAAACCCAGCCAGAAGCCACCACAGGGAGAGACAAGGTGGTGCCTGAAAGAGGAATTCAGTGGGAGAAGCACCAGACCTGCTCTCCTGCCTCCATGCCCAGGGCTTAAAATGTTGCTTTGGGGGAGAAACAGGGAGAGGCAGGCAGTATTTCACGAACGCCAATGTGCCTGTTTTCTCCAAAATCAGTTCTTCCTCCATGTTTTCTCTCTTGCCCAGCATGACACCTTCCAAGTCACAGCAGGTCCAGCGCTACCTGGAACTGGTTTTAGCGGAAGGGAACGGGGGTGCTGCGTTTCCAGCCCTAGGAAGCAGCAGCCATGGTGTGGGAAAGCCTGGCCCAGCACCAAATCCGGGCTCCTCACCACCCTCCGCAGCGTGTTTACTTACAGCAGCCTATTTATTTCTAAAGATCTGGTCTGGGCGGTTGCGGGGGGGGGGGAGCAAAAATCTCTTCTGTGTACAGAACCAGTAGTGACTAGTTCAGACATTGTCTTCCGGAGACTGCAGGCTGCCCGAAACAATAGGGGTGTGCAGAGTGTCCTGATACATTTCCATTTTTGGACCGCGATAAATCTGAAAACCTAATAGTAACAGCTCTAAAAATGGCCCACGTTAATTATCTATTTGGGAACGGATTTGGTGTTCAGCCATCACACACAATCCCCAACGGCCTCCAGCCTTTCTGCATACCAGAAGATGCATTTAACCCCTCCAAATTGGACAAAGCCTTCGGTTCCCCTCGGAAACTTTCAGACACGACCACAAGCCGGGAATAGGGACCGAGGCAGCGCAATGGAAATGGGCAGCACGGGGGGGAAGGGGAGCCCAAAGTCCTCGTCATACAACGTAAGACACAAACTAGGGACCGATTGCCTTGGGTTTCACATACAACTCAATCCAAATCTCAATTTCATTTTTTTTTAAAATGCAACCCACGCACTCAAAATACAGCACAGAGCCCGCTTTTAGCCGAAATCGCTTTCCATTTTTGGGGGTTTGGTGACACCTGGTGTTCTGGAGAAGATGCTGTGAGGTCCTGCAAGTCCCTTCCCCAGCTTCCCTGGGACAGCCACTCTCAGGTCAGACAGATGCCTGTCTGGGAGCTAATCCTAAATTTGGGGAAGTACCCAAGAAATGCAGGTGTGCAATGAGATTTAGCATCTCAAGTCCCAAGAAAGCGCTGTGGCAGCAGAGTTTGCAGCACACCTGGTCACAAACTCACCGCAAACCTCACGGCACGGACGCATGCTTCCTAACTTCAGGAGTCAGGGGAACTGCAGGGGGAATCTCAGGTCTTATTTATTCTTAAATAGTGCACTTCCTTACAAGGAAAACAAGCCAGCAATGCCATCCAAGCCCAGGAGACCTCTCTGCAGCAGCTGCTTTACCCAAGGCAGCCATGGAGGGTTAGCACCCAAAGCAAAACTGACCTGAAAAGTCAAGCACTCACCAAAGCAACATTCTCATTTATTCAGTTAAATCACATTTTTCCTCAACAAAAAAAAGGAGGAAAAACAACAAGCAAGGAGGCACGTTTCACTCCCGTAAGGAAGGAAAATAAATTATCATGACACCTGAACAAATTCAAACTGCAGGAGTGGGTGGCACCAATGAGATGACACCACAGAGCTGAAGAAAGATCTGTTTGACAGCGCTGTTGTCTGGATCTCTGCCAGGTACAGGGGCCAGTGGGAACAGCAAAAGGTTATCAAAGATAACAAAACAGCCATCACAAAGTGATTAAAATATCCCACCCTGTTCAAATGTCCCTCTTCATACCGAGTAAAACTCAACCTCTACTATTTATCACAAATAGTCCTACTAAAATGTATTTCAAATACAAGAAGAAATCAATTTTCAGCTCACAGCTGGGACTGAAAAGGACGGTTACTGCAAGCTTTGTCCAACCTGTCGTATTTCCAAAAGAAGTCCCAGGAGACTAGATGCCTGAGAAGAGCCCAGCTGAGGAACATGCTCACCTTGGACGCTGTGAAGAGCTCACAGCACTGAGACACCTTTTGGCACGTGATCACACTGCCTTTTGTGCCACAATCTTCCTCTGACGGGCACTGGGAAGATTTGCGTCTGCTAACTAGATCTGAAAACACAGCATGAAATTAAAGCTGCATTTGGTGAAGCTTTTCCTAATTCCAGTGTTTGAATCTCAAGCACTTGATTACTTCATTGAATTATGGCCTGATAAGGAACTTTACTACCTTTTTTTCTTTGTTGTTGCTTTTTAAACCCTTTTCAGAGCACAGTACTCTGCAAAATGCATCCTGCCTCTACGCAAGAGTGTTGGTATCTCACAGAGATTCTTCAGTAAGGATAGTGGCTCCCCCAGGAGTCACAGGCACCAGCTGCCCACGTTCTCAGCCCCAAGCTTTGCTGGACCAGCATTTCCATCTCATCCCAAACCCCTGCCCTGCCCAAATCAGATCAGTTAACTCTCCGCAGGCAAACGCTGCTGGAAACAAAATTCCATAAATAAATCTACCACAAGGATTAAATATTTACAGCACAGTCATGTAAGGAAAACGTTATAACATGAGTTAATAAATAATGACATGGCCACAGTCCCGCAATTCAAGCTGGCGTCCCACACATGCCCAGGGCAGCTGCAGTCCATAAGTACAGAAGAAGGTCATCCCCAGGTCCCATAAAATGAGCCACCGGGGAAGAAGACCAGCCTGTCTAAATAGAGAGCTTTGGCTGGACCTCAGTAATAAAAGGAAAGTTTACAATCTCTGGAAAAGAGGGTTGATAACTTATGAGCAATACCAAGACACAGTGAAGATATGCAGGGGAAAAGTAGAAGGGCCAAAGTTCAAGCAGAACTTAACTTGGCCACCACGGTTAAAGATAACAAGAAGAGGTTCTTTCAGTATATCAACAGTAAAAGGAAGACTAGGGAAAACGTAGGCCCACTGATGAATGAGGTGGGCACCTTGGCGGTGGAAGACACAGAGAAGGTGGAGTTACTGAATGCCTTCTTTGCTTCGGTCTTCACTGCTAGAACTCCCTCATGAATCCCAGACACTAGAGACAAAGGGGGAAGTTCTGGAGAGAGGAAGATTTTTCCTCTGTAGAGGAGGACCAGGTTAGAGACCACTTGGCCAAACTAGACACCCATGAGTCCATGGGCCCAAATGGGATGCACCCGTGAGTGCTGAGAGAGCTGGCAGATGTTATTGCTGGGCCACTGTCCATCATCTTTTAAAGGTCATGGAGAACAGGAGAGGTGCCTAAGGACTGGAGAAAAGCAAACATCACTCCAGTCTACAAAAAGAGCAAGAAAGAGGACCCAGGGAACTACAGGTCGATTAGTCTCACCTCCGTCCCTGGGAAGATAAAGGAGCAACTTGTTCTGAATGTCATCTCCAAACATCTTAAGGAACAGGAAGTTATTGGAAGTGGTCAACATCAACACGGATTTACCAAGGGTAAATCATGCTTGACCAATCTGATAGCCTTCTATGTTATAACTAGAGAACAGCAGATGTCATCTACCCAGGACTTCAACAAGGCTTCTGACGCTGTCTCCCATAACATCCTCATTAGGAAATTAAGGAAGTGTGGGCTAGATGAGGGGGCAGTGAGGTGGATTGAGAACTGGCTGTGTGACAGAACTCAGAGGGTTGTCATTAATGGAGCAGGGTCGAGTTGGAGGCCTGTAACCAGCGGTGTTCCCAGGGGCCAATACTTGGTCCCGTTTTGTTCAACATAGTCATCAGTGACCTGGACAAGGGGACAGAGTGTATCCTCAGCAAGCTGGCTGATGGTACCAAACTGGGAGGGCTGGCTGACACTCCAGAGGGCTGTGCCGCCATCCAGAGTGACCTGGACAGGCTGGAGAGCTGGGCAGAGAACCTCATGAGGTTCAACAAGGGCAAGTGTAGGGTCCTGCACCTGAGGAGGAAGAATGCCAGACACCAGTACAGGTCAGGGGTGGACCTGATAGAAAGCACTTCTGAGGAGAAGGATGTAGGGATCCTGGTGGATAGTAAACTATCCATAAGCCAGCAATGTGCCCTTTTCACCAAGAGGGCCAATGGAATCCTGGGCTGCGTAGGGAGAAGTGTGGCCAGTAGGTCGAGGGAGGTCATTCTCCCCCTCTGGTCTGCACTGGTGAGGTCATAAATGGAATACTGCTTCCAGTTCTGGGGTCCCCAGTTCAAGAGAGACAGGGAACTACTGGAGAGAGTCCAGCATAGGGCAACAAAGATGATTCAAGGATTGGAGCATCTCCCTGATGAGGAAAGGCTGAGAGAGCTGTGGCTCTTTAGCCTGGAGAAGAGAAGGCTGAGGGGAGACCTTCTCTACGCTTACAAGTATCTAAAGGGTGGGATGAATGATGATGGAGCCGAACTCTTTTCAGTGGATCCCAGTGACAGGATGAGGAGCAACAGGCACAAGCTGGAACATGGGAAGTTCCATTCAAATATGAGGAAGAACTTCTTTCCTGTGAGGGTGGCAGAGCCCTGGCAGAGGCTGCCCAGGGAGGGTGTGGAGTCCCCTTCTCTGGAGATCTTCAAGCCCCGCCTGGATGCCGTCCTGAGTGATGTGCTCTGGGCAACCCTGCTTTAGCAAGGGGGTTGGACTAGATGATCTCTAGAGGTCCCTTCCAACTCTGACAATTCCACATTTCCTCTGCTGAGTGTTGGGGATCTTCTGTCCCCAGTCTCCACTGCCCAGCAACACGTAGGCTTTGGGATCCAGGGGACAGCAGGGGCTTGAAGGATCTACCAGGCAGTGAACAGTTCAAGCTGACTGACCTCTTGCTTCACCTCAAAGAGATTAGTGCAATCAAGTCTTCCAAAAAACCCCAAAAGGTCTACAAAACCCCACGTGAAAATAGTCAGTAGTGCATTTCCTCTCACACACAATAGCCACAGTTTTCTTACAAATTGTTTTACTACTTCAGTACTTTAAATTCTCACCGAAATTTACAGTGATCTCAGCCTTTCCTTGTTATCCCAGTATAAATATTCATCATTTTTGGCCAATGATTTGAAATGTCACAAGTCTTGAAATTTCTACCAAGAAACTGAGGCAATTCTGTATGAAAAGGAGCCTGGTATGAAGCAAACTAAAACATATATTAACTTTTTTGGCCTAAAAATCAGAGAGGTATTTCACACAGTTACACACAATTTTCTAACAGCCTGAGTTTGTAGCAGGGTCAATAATTTACAATTTTGTAAATAATTTTACATCCTCTCCTGAAGGATATGCATTCTTTTATAGGAACACCCTGTGGGTGTTGTAATCTTGATTAAAGATAATTAAATACTTCGCTGGCTTTCTGAATGCATGAGCAGATAAAACTTCATCTTCTTGAAGAGTTTTGACGTTTTTACAGCAAGAACACTGCCTTCTCAGGAGCAATTCTTTATAGCCTTTTGCATTTCTTACAATAAAAGCTCACAAAAACCAAACCACCATTCAGTGTTCATACTTGGTTCAGTGCAATGAAGGAAGACTTAATAGTTACAGTTTTTAGTTGTAGGAACTTTGATTTCCTAGATTCTTCAGTGCAATTTTTGAGGGCGGTGGGAGACGGAGAGCAATCCCTAGTCAGGCAAGGGCTCTTCCTTGCTAGTAGAAACACAGTCTTGGGTCTTGGCTTGTCAAATTCTCAGCGAGGCCCTTGGGCACTGGATTGTCCCATAGCCTGCAACGATAGCAAACGTGTCACTGTAGCTGTCTGTGTAACTGTCTGTGTCAGCAGAGTGAGTGAGGAGGCAGCCAAAGTAGTGGGAGAAGCAGCTTTGGGTTTTTGTCAAACTGAGACAGGCACGAGGTGCTGCCATATTTCAGGAACGCAGCAGCAACCTGCTTGCTCTCTTAGGAGAGATATTAAAACTTTGAAAAGTCCACAGGCCACTAGGAGCTCAGAAAGGGGAGGAAGAACCAAGTTACACACAAGCAACCTGGTTTACGTGAGCCACCCTTCTTCATCTGCCTCATTTGGTGGAGTCTGTCCCAAAACTGCCCATAATGGGCTGCTTCTACTGTGCGGAGGAGAGTGGCCCGAGGAATCCAAGGGAGTGCGTGCTGTGCTGTCCCACCAACCTGAACCCAGAGATCCCAAGCTCCAGCCCTGTTTAGGGCCAGAGGCAGCTCAGGTAGGAACAGACACTTGACTGTGGGACCTGTGTTACCAGAAAGTTACCAGAGGTGCCCTGAGAAGAGTGACTTTTCAAATGGGTGAAGGATGAGTGGGTCTCTCCTACAAAAAGTTTCCAGTGCAGTTTGATACACAGGGTTTGGAGAAGCAGTGACAAAGAGTGGGAAAAAACAGGCGTCCAAGTATCTGCAAAATATGGATCCCAGGACAGAGTGGGACAGGGCAGGAATGTATCTCAGAAATGAAACCAGATTTAATGGGAGAAAGAAAACTTACAGGAAAAAATGCAACAAACTTCCTGATGGGGACATTACACCAGCAGGTCTTCATTTTACCCCATTTAAAGCTAGCAAGGTTTTACAGTCCCTTTTTCCCAGGACTTTCTAAGGGGGTGGAGGTGGCCTAGAAAATCCTCAGCTTATTTGGCTTGCATCTGTGTCCCCTGCAATATCCTACTCCATGCCAGCAAACCTGGGACAGCAGGCTGGCATGGGTCACATCTGTCCCAAGACTGGTCACCCTGACTTCCCTGTGCTGAGCAGCCCCAAAGCTCCTTGATACCTGCTCACCTTATGCATTGAATCTCCGGGCACTTGGCAAGTTCCTCCGCTAGCTTTGTGGCCCCATAGACGCCAATGCGATTTTTCTCCAGGCTGTTTTAGAAACAAAGAGTTTTAAAATCCAAAACCAAATCAAGAGTGGAAAACAGCTGAGTAATCACTGGCTCCTCCTCCTGTCCCAGCAAAGCTACATTTTGCACAAGCACAGTAGTGTCATACAACTTACATCAGCCTCATCTTTATGACCGTGGCCCTAATTATGCAAGTGAGTGTGCACTGCTCCCTGTGACCTCCTCCTAGCAACAGGACTGGAGGCAACAGATCTCTTGCCCCTGGAGCATTCTCACAGATCCCACTTGGAGCTTGGTGCCAGAAAACACTAGTAACAAGTCCTCCTACCTCCGACACAACCTTTCTGCTTGTACCTGTAGAACAGCCAGGCTCTACCATGTAGTTTCCCTGCCCAAGACAAACAAGGCTCAGTTCCTGACCCTGTGACCCACAGACTGATATTTTCATACAGCTGAGAGATGGAATCCAAAGAGTCAAGGGGAGGAAAGCTTTGTGAACAGTTCTTGAGCAGAAGATAACGTTCTCTCCCATTTATAGGGCTGGGCTGTGATGCCACCAGGCCACCACACAAGCTAGCCACATGGAAGCCAGCTGCTGGCTGCACTGCAGTTCCAGGAGCTGCATCTGAGCTTCCTGTGAGCCCCTCTGGCCCAACACCCACAATTTGGCCACTGCATCCTGGGGATGGATTGCTTGCCTTGCTGCAGGATTTCACCAAGCAAGGTGCTCTGAGACACTGAAGAGAAGTAAAAGCTTTCAGGAAGCAGCTCACCCGAGGTCATTCAGCGGTATGAAATACCAGTTTGTCTTCCCTGATTCAAACAGGAGGCCTTCACAGACTAGCTTCTGCTTAGCTAGCTACACTGCAAACACCTTAAATGGCAAATGCCTCCCTGTGCTGTGTATCACCCAAGCAAGGCTGGCCCTCGGGGCACGCTGCAAGAATGCCAAGTAAGAATTTGGACTGCAAAAGCCTGTTGGTGGTTCTAACATCTCTCCCCTTTTGGAAGTGTTGTGGCTGAGGGCTCCGACTGAAAAACAAGTCTCCCCGGGGTTGCTCTCAAGGTGTACTCACTCTAACATCTTCAGCTTTTCCATCCCTGGGAGAGCACTGGCCAGCTCTTGGGCTCCTCCATCACCGAGGGCGTTCCAAGACAGTCTGAGACAGACAAGAAACCCCAACCATGAGTCAGTCGATAAACACAAGGGGAACAACAGCAGCGCTGTGATAAAACTTCCTCACACATTAGACTGTTTACAAGATCTTTTCACCCTCTTATAATTGCAGGTAAACACTCCCCTGTTTTACAAGCATAATTTTGAGGAATTTCCTCTGTTTCACCACGTATTTCCATGTATGGTAAGACACCAGGGAATGTCACCACAGAGCCTGAGGACTGTGGTTATCTCCAGAGTCCTGCAGGGCCAGGGAATGAGATGCAAAAATGGCAATGACCACTGAACACACAGCTTTACCCCAGAGCAACTCCTTCTTCTGCTGATGGCATTAAACTACTGCAGCAGCTAAGGCCCTTCTCAGACCTGCTCCTAAAGTTGCCTTTTGGCTCTGAGCTCTTTCACAGGATAGCTCGCAGGGCTCTTGAAAGGCTGGGTTTTTCACTGTTTGATGCATTAGCAAATGAGAAAATTCTGTGGGGCCACCCCACAAGCCATTCAACTTTTCACTTTCAGCTTCCAGTAAACTACTAGCTATACCAGGAAATTTTTAGCAGTGAATTCAGTCAATTAGTAAACTACTAGTAAATTTATCACTAAAAAGTACTTAGTGGTAGGTAGCAGTAAGTATTTAGCAACATCAGAACTGTACAGCATTTGAAAGTAAGAGCAGACATTTAAACAAGAGCGACCAGCATGTTGAAGGGTCTCCCCATCCACTCCCCCACTCACATTATCTCCTCCATGGCAGGGCACTGTCGGAAGCCATGAGAAAGTGATTTTGAAGCATCATCAGTGATTCCACAGAGTTTCAAGCTGAAGCAGCAGGGAGAGAAAACCAAAAAAAGGGGGCATGTTTGGTGTCAGAACGGGTTGGGAATACAGCACACCAGCACCATCCACTGTACTCCCACCCCAGTAACGCTATAACCAGAGCAGCCACGTGGGGCCCTGGCAGCCCTCGGTGCCTGGTACTCACTCAACCTTCCGGAGGTGTTCAAAGCACGGCAGCCCCTTGGACAGTGCATGGATACTTTCTTCCCCAAGGTCATTTTCTGATAAACTGGAAGAACAATGAAGAAGCTTTGAGTGGCTGCAGAAAAAGCAGGTACAGTCAGAGAAAAAGCCACCACCAAAATGTAACTAGGCGAATTTAGCAGTCAATAACTAGTACCCAGAGTAAGTGAGGACAAGCCAGATCCACACATGGCAACTCAGGGCCAATTCTCTGCTTGCTGAAATGGGAATGACAGCCCTGCTCTAACTCACAACTTAAGTCCATTGTGCACTGAACTGCACCCGGAGAGTAAGCTGGAGTTATACCAGTGGCTAAGATGGACAGACCTGCAGCACATCCCGTATCGCATCTCAAACTGGAAATGAGAAGTTATACTGGAGTTAATGGCTGCTGTGACTTAAGAGGAAATGACAGTATGGGAGAGTGGGAAGGAGACACAGCTCTCAGCTTTCCAGCCTTTACCAGAGTGTGCTGCTCTGTTCTCTTCTACCAGCAAACACAAGCCAAGGTGATACCTTCCCGGCTCTACCACATCCCACACCTAAATTACCATCACTCTAATTCAACTCGTTAGTTAAGGATAAGCACACAACAAAGAACGGTGGTATCAAGGATGCAGGAGGAAGAGTTAATTCACATCACTCCATTCTTTCAGTTCCATATTTAGAAATTCTATCGCTTTCCAAGTTACTTCATACAGTAGCTCGACAGTATGTGGCTACACAAATCCTGGCAAACAGCGTGGGCAGACAAGGTTTAACATCTCAAGCGATCTGCACTGCCCTGCAGGCAGCAGTGACCTCCAGAGAGTGTCTCTTCTCATCCTGCAAAGAGTGTTGAGCACAGCTGGAGGGATTGCAGAGTCCCCCTGAGCACAGAAAGAGCCTATGTGACAGGCTCAGGCCTGTGAGCTGAAATGATTCCCACCCAGAGTGACAGCGATCCGCAGGTTTGGCACTATCCCACGTGCACCTGCCATGGCCTACCTTATCTCTTCCAGCAGCCTACATGCCACCAGGGCTCTGGCCACCTCCATCCCGCCTGCTGGCCCAATGTTATTGTTCTGCAAGCTAACAAAAGAAACATAAGTATTGGAGGATTACTTTAGAATAAAGCTGTAACAGAAACTCGTATTTAACTTGCCAGGAAGACAACTACATGTTCTGAACCAGCTCCTAAGTGCTGGTAATAACCTGCCATCCTTGTAGATAGTCTTAATGAAGGGGTCTGGAAAAGAGGGAGGCAACGTGGGGCCAGCAGTGTGGCTAGCAGTCACATGGCTCCTGTTGCTGCCAACGACACTTAGCCCTAAGAACAGGCAAGTTCAGTGGATCTGCTCCTGCTCCTCAAGGAAGGAGCACAGTCAGCCAGGCCTTGCCAAAGCAAAGGCTGCCCAGTACCACCGGGAGCCTGCTCCAGCTCTGTGCTCATGGAATTGGTGTGAGATGGGTGAGGAATAGCCTTAAGAACAGAGAGCAGATGAGAAATCTCATATCTGCGCATTTTCCAACACCTTTCTAGTGAAGGTAAGAACTTATCCAGATGACTGAAGACTCCCACCACTGGGGTTCCTTTTCTTAGTTATCTTCTGATGATATCTTAGACACAGGCTGGAAGACACATCACTAAGCTAAATGAGCCCAGTGAGCTCTTCTAGCTCACCCATTTCTTGCTTTGCTACTATAAAACAGTATGAGAAAGTCTTATGTGTTAGAGCCTTGGAGAGACTTCCATGAAAGGTTTAAAAACATAATACCACTGAGTTCAGGGGGATAAACGACTCAGAGGTGCCTCCACAAAGCAGCGAGGGACCACATTTATGCTTACATTACACCAGAACGAGAGGACAGCCAGAGGCCAACATACTTCACTCAATTTTAAGGGTTATTTTACTGTCTATAGAATGTCTGGTTCATTTCTAAAGTTAACGCTGCAAGAGACGATGCAAGAATAGCTGATGTGACTTTACACAGCACAGTAATTGTGGGGGGTTTCTCAATCCTGAGACATGCCTTCTTTCATGCCTTCTTTTCAACCATGCCACATTTCCCAGGATATCCAGCTTTCCTGGAGCAGAGGCTGACACTTACTGCAGAATCTTGAGGTTGGTCATGTGAGGCAGACAGAGGGCAAGTTTCACTACTGTCCCGTCTCCGAAAGCATTCCTGGACAGTCTGGAAGGAGCAGAAATGGAATGTTACCGGCAGAGCCTCATTCCTCACCCGTGTGTCACCCACACAGTATCCTTGACCCCCATTCCTCACTGACATGTGCACGGGACTATGCTGAAAGGAGCTAATGTCCACTATTCAAAGGAGACTGGGAGTGGGAGGAAAGAACGACCAGGATTTGTAATCCTGCAGCAGGAGTTAAACAGGGAAGTAAAACTGACTTGCACTTCTCAAGAGCACACTGATCTCCTTTCTGACTGAGCTGTCCTGAGCTGAAATTAAACTGAAATTGCACTTTTTAATATGTGCCCTCAGTCCAGTACACTTTAAGCTGAAGGTTACATGAATAACTCCAGCATTTTAAGTGTAACTGTTTCTCATTTGTTCTTTTTTAGATTTTATTTATTTAATACAGCAGAGGCATATACATTCTATAAACTGGTTTGGAATCGAATGACTGATAATACCTCTGGCTGAGTAAAGCCTCTCTCTGTCATTTTCCCTCCATTTTTGCAGGGAAACATAGATTAATGCTGATTTCTCACACAACACAGGCACTGCGCAGCCCATATGCCTGTGACACTGGCAATTAAACCACAGATTCAGTTCCTCCCCACTAATGCAGTGCATATGGTTCATGGGAATCTCCGAGGGACTCCAGTGAACAACCAATCCCCAAACCACTCAGACATTCCTATCCCATGTAGCTCTAAGTTTTTACCCCACTCTCCTAAGAATCAGTGAGAAAACTGATTTTGGGTTTACTGGACCCACACTAGATTTGGTTTCTGTGTCTTGATTTTTGCCCAGCTTCCTGAAGGGACATTGGAAATGACACACTTACAGAAGCTCCTCGATGCGCTGGCAATAGGCAAGAGCTTCCATCAGCTTTTCCCCTCCAGCAGGACTAGGACTGTTCCCTGAAAGGCTAAAATAACCATGAACGACTGTCAGTGACTGAAGAACTAGAATATATCAGCTTAAGATATTTCACTGTTTGCCTCGCTCAATAGGAGGCTTGGGTCACCGCAACAACAGGTTACACGGGGCTGCAGTGGTGTGTCCAGAGACAATGAAGGCTTTCCGGAGGCTCTGGAAAATGGCACAGGGATTTGCAGTGTGGTTTTGTCAAGGTGTGAGTCAGATGGCCACCGCTGTCTCTTGGGGTGACCACATGAGGACATAGCCCTAACCTTCACTCACAGAGTCTCTGGCAGAAGTCACTGCCAGACCCCAGCGTACACAGCGAGGGCAGGGGAGGAAACACCTTCCACTGGTGTGGTAGATCTTGTATCAGGTCTTCAATGATATTGAAAAGCTGGAAGGTGGAACACTGTGTAGGTGAAGGTGGCACAGAGCTTCCTACACAGGCTTCCTACCAACTGCGGCCAGAACTCAAACCGCTCCCAACAAAACAAAGGGACTCACTTGATTCTTTTCAGGTTTTGCATTTCCAGCAGGACAGCAGCCAGACTTATCAGGCCTGGATCTCCAATCTTGTTGTGGCTTAAACTTTAAAGAAGAGAAGAAAGGCTGCGTGTGTTATAAAGGAAAATGTTAAGCATCAGGCAAAGTATGAGATCTTATTTAATGTCTCCCATCTGCTGGATGACACCTCTGACCTTGGCAGCAGAATCAAAGAACTGCTTGTCTCAACTATCTCATGGAAGACTAACAGCTGTTAATTAGGTTTTTAAAAAAAAAAATTGCAAAGAGCAATCAAAATCACTGGATCTTGTTAATGGATGGGAAATTACTTCAGCCAGAATACCGAGACAGGAAACAGCTGGTTATTATTTTCCAAACCACTACGGTGGAGAATGGACAGAATATGGCTAGAAAGAGGGGCAGGAAAGCAGAGCAAGCCTAAGGCTAGCTCTACATTGAGATCTTTTCAGAGCAGGTAAGTGCTGGGTCCAAGGCTCTCCCAGGAGAGAAGGGGGCCTCTGGCCCTCTCCTGGATCCCAGGGATTTCAGAGAAGATTTAAATCCAGAGAAGATTTAAATCCAGAGGCTGTTTAATCCACATTCTATGTGATTGCAGAGTGGGGTTAAACGTAATTCTCCTCATCAATCAGTTTCTGATTTCCTCTAGCCCAAGGTACCTCATAAAAGAGCATTTTGCAACCTCTCTGTCTTTGCTACACCACCACGTAAAAGCACATCTGGGTCTCTCCAAATGCTGGCACTAATGGTCACTTCTCTGCTGTGAGAGACTGTAAGAAAGGAGAAACTTACTTGATTTCCTCGATGTAGTGCATATTCCTCAAGGCTTCTGCGAGTCTGCAGCAGCCGTCGTTACAAATACTGTTATGGTTCAAGCTGGAAACAACATCCCCAGGAAAAGGGACATTAATGTGGTGTTATTCAATACCACACGCCAGGCTGGAGGGGAGCTGCAGCCACATACTTACACAAGCCTTTTCAGAGATGGCATTTCACGAAGTCCCAGCACAAGCTTAGGGACTGCAGTGCTGCCAAGCTTCATGTGGCCCAGGCTAAAAGAGGAAATAACACAGGAACAAGTAACTACCCATAAGGCAGCTGTGTGAGCTCAGAGCAAAGGAGAGCAGAACAAGGGTGGAAGAAGCGGGAGTGTACTCTAGACCCTGTGAATAGTTTTAAATTTTATTCTCTAGTGCAATTCTACCGGATGAGTTTGGATCCTAATAAAATTCCAAGAGAATCCCAAATCTCTGGAGCAAGAACCCAGCCCCTCGTGGAGCAAGGTGCCATTGTGACCAGAAGATGGCAATGCTCTCACAACAACGACACACGGTCGGGTGGCACTTCTGAACAGCTGGATGTGGGTGCCTGGGAAAGCCAGCTCTGTGTGCAGACCCCACATCATCCTCCAGGAGTGAAAGGTTGTCTGGGATGGCTGCATGGGGAACACGGCCTCCCATGCAGTGGGAAACCTCCCACTACAAGATCCATGCAAAAAACAGCTACCAAAACACTTCTATTTCTTCACTAGACATTCCCTGCCACAGACAGAGATCTCTGTCTCTCTCACTCATTGTTTACTGCAAATAAAAAGGAATTGTTGTTCTTTCCTATCTGAAGTCCTCCAGCCCTCAGGAAAACCACAGCTGTCCACAGCACAGGCAGAAGAGAGGCTGCAGTTTAACTAAAGCTTCTAGAAAGACCTGGACAGCCTGGTAACAACGTACTCACTTGAGCTCTTCAATGGCCTGGCAATTCTGCAAGCCCATGAGCAAATAATCGATTCCAGTTGGGGTAATACTGCTAGAGGTCAGCCTGCAAAACAGCAAGGGTCAAAGAAGAAGGTCAGGTCTCCGCAGGAAGAGAAAGAGGAGTTTACTGCACAGGCAGGCAAACTGCCCCATCCCAAACCCCAGCCGGCTATGACATCAGGCACCAGTAAGTTTGGAGAGGTTTCCACACCTCCCCTGTACAGGACTACAAGGAGTAGGCAGTTCAGAGATGTTCACATGATGCACATGTACCAAACAGCACAGTACCTGTATTGGTTTGCCTGGGCAAACCAATCCCCAACATTTCCCTGGACAGAGATGTCTGCCTCTCACAGGCAGTTGAAGAAGGCTATGAAAAGGACTGAACGCTATTTATACCAAAAAAAAAAAAAAAAGCTTTTACACAGGAGGATAGTATAAAATTGTAAACAAGAGCCAAAGTCTCAGTCTCAAATTGCTTTCATTTCAAAAAAGCGGAAGAGGAAAACACTTCAAAACAAGCACATCGTGCCCCTATAACCACCTTCAGCATGAACCTCAGAGAGCTGTTGAGTTCACAACCTAGACATGGCTCAGGAAAGATTACAGGGCTCATGGCCATATTCCAGGCAGACTGTTTCAGAGAGGATCAGGGTGAGGCACAGGGTTACACAAGTGATAAAGACGTGGAAAAGTCCTCATCTGGGGACATACCCAAACTTCTTCAGTTCTGGAAGAGGCAGCAAGATCCTCACCAGCATTTCTGCTTCATCATTGTGGAGCTCAACCTGAGACCATCTGCAAGGACAGAACAACAGATATGGACTATGCCCGCTGATGATGCAAGGTCTGTACCAAGCTGGTACTAAAGCTCACCAGTGCTGGGATATTGAAGAAGTGTCATGACACTGACACTTGACAAGGTCCCATGGAAGTTTCCAGCCACAATAAGAGCGTACAGGTTGTCTGGGCACAGGGGAGATTTAGATGTTTTCAAAGGATACCCCAGAAAGCCACTAAGTCTATGGGTATTTTCTGTTTTCAAAGAATCATAGAATGGTTTAGGTTGGAAGGGATCTTAAAGATCATCTAGTTGAGCAGGGACGCCTGCCACCACACCAGGTTGCTCCAAGTCCCTTCCAAGCTGGCCTTGAACCCCTCCAGGGATGGGGCAGCCACAGCTTCTCTGGGCAACCTGGGCCAGGCTCTCACCACCCTCACACCAAACAAGTTCTTCCCCACCTCTCATCTCAATCTCCCCTCTTCCAGTTTGCAGCCATTACCTCTCGTCCTATCTCTACATGCCCTTGTAGAAAGTCCCTCTCCAGCTTTATTATCGCCACGTCAGATACTGGAAAGCTGCTCTAAGGTCTCCCCAGAGCCTTCTCCAGGATGAACACCCTCAGCTCTCTCAGCCTGGCCTCACAGCAGAGGGGTTCCAGCCCTCGAAGCATCTTTCCATATTCTCAATCCAAACACTCTAAGAGAGAGACCCAGGGCCTATGGACTGGGACCTTGCACTGGCCTCTCCCCTGCCCTCCTGTGTGCTCTCCTGCACACACAAGGACAAACTGCCCTTCCCCCCCCAAAAAATAATCCTCTACAATGCCTGTCAACTCACCTCAGTTCTTGAAGCTGAGCGCATTTTTCTTGAACCCTTTGGTAGAAGCAAGCTGCCTTGATTTCTGGCTTATACAGATTCAATCTGCAGGATACAAACATACAACGGAACTGTCAGTGATGATCAGCACATGCCCACTGCAGCATCTGGTGTCCCTCAGGACCAGGCTAGGGAACAAAGTGCCCTCCCTGAGCTCTCCTGCTATGTCCCATCTACACCACAGTCCAGTGCAGAGAAACACAGCCCTTCCCCAGCTGCAGAAGATGGCAGCTGCCTCCTCCTTCAGCTACACAAAGGGGGAAAGACACTAATGCTGTTCCTGCTCTACACATTCATGCAAAAGCCAGCGTGTCTTAAGAGTCTTCAAAGTGCTCATGTCTCCTGAGTGCTCCTGGTCCTGTAGGGACAGTAGGCAGAATTTTTTTACCTTGTGAAGGAGGGTGGCCTGAAAGACACAGACGTGTGAATAATGTTCCTTCTGTGTGAGTGGCACAGAGGCACTCCGAGACCAAACCCATGGAGACCAGAACCTCAGACACGCTGAAGATATTTCTCAGCCCACGGAAAGTTTCAGAACAAGCAGAAAATAATGACAAATAGCCTCTTCCTCACCTGCAGGTGACCGATTCCACCTTCTCCAGGCAGCGTGGGAAACTTACGCCTAATTGGAAGAGGGGTTTATCTTTACACATCCTGGAAAGGTAGAGATTAGAGAACATCATGAGCTTGTGAACTCTTGAGGGAGAGCAAATGCTGTTTTCCAGAAGAAAAATCAGGAGGAGTGGATAGTACAGGACTATGCTGGTGCATGAATGCTAACCACCCATCTCTGAAGAGGTTTAAAGTATTTAAACTAGTTCCAAAGCCACCCTAATCTGGGCAATCTTTCTCCCAAGAGAGACGAGGAACATGGTCTCCTTTCCACTACACCTACTAAGGTGTGCGACCACAAACTTTCTATACGCCTTTCTACCCACCAGACATTTGGAGCAAACTTGTTTCAAGTTGGTTAATGGACAAATGCACTGGAGACAGAGAATAGAGAACAGAAGAGCAAGTTAAAGTGCTGGCTTCAATCCCATTTCCTTAAAAGCATCAGGCGAAAAGAAGATATCTAAAAGATACTAGAACTGGAGGTGCTACTTACGTGATCTCAGTAATGTTTCCACAGGCCTGGACAGCCAGCTCAAGGAGATTTGTGACACTTTCTTTACACACCCATGGCTCTTCTATGCTGCAAAGCAGAATATAAGCAGCTCTGCTTTATCCACAGGCATGGATCCATCTCTGCCTCCGGCAGCCGAGTGCTCAGCACTTCAATACACACAGAAAGGCTGCTTTGCTCATCAGAGCAATGTCTATGTAGGAAACCGGGTGCAAACAGAGAAGCAGCTTGGCTTCCCTGCTGAGAACACAAACACTAACTTCCCTCCTGCCTGCCCACCGCTGACAGCAGCGAGAGGGAGCCCGGTCCTGTATCACAAAGTGAAGAACTCATTACGCAGGTGAATTGCGGGATGCTCTGGCAAGGACACGGTATGTGTTCACCAGAATTAGCAACATTCTTTGTAAGGCAGGTAGAGGTCTAGAGACACAGCTTTACGTGATGCTTAGTAGGAATCAAGGAGATAAAGCTGAAATACCAATAACTTAGTCACCCATGGGAATTTCTCAGGCCAACGTGAGCTATCTTTGGAAGAAGGACAATTTGCTTTTGTTTTTGATGAAAGGAGATCTTAAATGACCAGACCAGCCTCAGATCAGTATCTAAAACAGCACAGTGACACAATACCTTATTTTCAGAGGACCCAGATTTTTCCTCAGTGAATGCAAAAGTCTCTCCACAGCTTGGAGTGTCATGTTGTTATTCGAAGATCTAGAATCAAAGATCATTGTAATAAACAGCTTACAAAGAAGCCCAGCCAAATGGGTCCAAGCAGGCAGTAACTCACATGTACTCTGTCAGACCAGTGCACTTTTCCAGGAGCAAGCACAACTTTTCCAAGTGCTCTGGCTGAAAGTTGCACTCTGCGAGTCTGAAAGGATGCAAAAGAGAAGAGTTTTAGTGCCTTACAAAAGTTCAGGCTTTCTGATGAAGAGATCTCAGGCATCACAACCTTTCCCCACAGAGAAAGAAGGATGACACCAAAACCTTAAATGTCTTCCGGGGCTTCCAATAAAGATTGCAGTACACTTCAAAAACATCTGTTGAGATGTTCTGATACAGCACATGTGTACGTTAATGGTGCTGCTTTTGTGACAGGGCCTCCTACAGGTTCCTAGGTGAGGAATGGTCAGTGGGGAAGCAGTGAGAGAAAGAGATGTGGGATTCCCTGTAATGTGAGAAAACTCTTCTCAGAAAGTCAACCCAAGGAAAGTTATCATCTACTACTGCAAAATATCACTGGGCCAAAACCTAGGGGGAATAAGAGGTTTTGTCTGCCTTGTCCCTAGAAAAGGGTGCCACCTTTGTCAAAGAAATCACAAAAAATATTTGTACCATTACCTCAAAATCTTTCTTGGGTCACCTCTGCTTGTCAACCTGATTTTCAAAGTTGCTTTGGAGCACAAACTGCACAGAGAAGACAAGTGAGTGTAAGATTTGACAGGAAAATGACTATTTTTCCCAGCACTCAGAATTTAACAACACATCAAACTGCACAAAGCAACAGAGCATAGCAGGGACAGAGGTACCTGGCCCAGCTCACTTCTCCCTACAATAAACCACATCAGAGAAATGCTTCAGTATGTTTTTGCTAATGCTAAATTGGCATAAGGCAGCACTGGTGGCTGGAGAAGCAATCCTGACCTGCCCTGCTCTCTAAAGTCACAAATCCAAGTAAAGAACACTGGAAATGGCTTTCAACAGACTCACTCTGAAACCTCAACATACTGAAGTGAATTCAGGACCACATTTTTAGAGAGCAAATGCTGACTCCTGCCCTGAAGGGTTTTTTTTCCAGATGCATATGTGAAAACAGTTAGTACAGCTGAATACCTGTGTCTTTATACACAAAAATGACTTTGCCTTGTGGAACATCTGTTCTGCAAGCTTCCTCCTTGGCAGCTTCCCACCCAGTAGAAACAGACATAAACAAAAGCTTTGCATGGACTTATACATAAAGGTAGTTGAAAATGTGACCCTCATCATTATTACCTGAAGATCACAAACTTTAGGATAATTAAGAGGAAAACAAGCAGGGGAGAGTCAAGAATTAGTAGGGAGAAACACGTACCTTACTTGAACTTCAGTGGTATTTCCAGATGTGGCAAAAGCATTTAAGAGATGCAGAACTCCATCCTTAGAAATCCTATTATCACTGAGGCTGGACAGAAAAAAAGGAAGGTTTTTCAGGTGCTAAGACTCAGGCTCAGGAGGTCCTCAGAATTGTCCCCAGGCTCCTCAGCCACAGAGGCAAAACTCAAGTTGCCACCGAAGGCAGAACAGTTTGTGGGGTGCTGGGCCCCTCCGGCTGTGCTAAATGCACCAAACCACCCCAAGACACAGCAACGACAACGTGGGTGACACAGCCACCTTCCAGGCCACCTCTTGCATTCCAGTGGCAACTGACTGCTGGAGCAGTTGCTTCCCCACCAGAAAGGGGAGGGGAGAGGCTGGTGTCAGCCCACAGCACCTATGGTCCTTGAGTTATTCAAAGAGGACAACACACAGAGAAAAGCCATGAACTGAAAACTCAGGGGACTGGGTTAACTTCTGTCACACTACTCTGGGGCTTGTTATCTCCTGCTGACACTAATAGAGAGACTTGAACTTATATTTTGGATCACCCTGGCCTGGAGGTCTTGAGTTGTGCTCATGGCTCACTCAGACCATACCTCCTAAGGCTGGAGTGAGCAAAGAAGCAGGACTTCAGGAGGGATCACGTGAAGCCCTTTCTGCCAGGGCACCCCACATTCACCGTATGTGTTCTTACTTGAGGTTACAGGTAATGGGCACTCGATGCAAGTGGTCCAAGAGGCACCTCAGGCCTTCATCTCCCAGCTGATTCCTGGAGAGACTGAAAGGCAGAAGAACAAGGTGGACGACCAAAACGCAGCCTTTTAAGCAGCAAAGCTTCTCTGAGAAGCTTTGAAGGAAAAAGCCAAATTTCTTGGACTTAAATCCCAGCTCAGCCATTAAAGTTCTGTCTAAAACAAACTGCTGCTCTACAAAACTGCCTCATTCATAAGCTCCAGAGCCAGCTCAGATGAAGAGGTCTGAACACAAGCTCAGAGCAGAGCAAGAAATGCCTCAGAACAGCCACAGAGTGAAAAACCCAAGTAAGCTGTCCCACCAGCTCCAGCCCTCTTAAAATATATATATACACAGAAGCTTTATGGTTACTAATCAATTTTGTTTCTAATAGTCTGAACAAGCACACACACACAGAGACAAGCTGGAAAAGCCAGGCGATGCCAACCCATGCCAATCCAACTCTCCCCCAGTGACTCCTGTTCAAGGTCATGGCAACAACCCCACTTACTCCACCTCTGCTGGCCACCCACACTCCTCCAGGGCTCTGCAGAGCTCCTCTGTCTGCCCCTGATCGATGGCACAGTCCACCACCCTGCAGAGGAGACAGCAAGAGAGTTAAAACACGGTCAGGCACCAGGCTCAGCTTGAGCAGAGAGACCTGCCCATCAGCCAGTCTCTGTGCAACATTCACCAAGATGAATGCCCTTAGATGAACCAGTATTCGATAGTTCTCGTAACTAAGTTGTCTTAGTAATGACAAACCCCACGTTCTCAGTGGGAAACAGATCTTTTTCACATTTTTTGCCATCTCCTTGGTGCTGAACTGGAGACATGTTATAGTCTTCTTTACACCCAGGAACCACTGGTCCCAGAGAGGCTGCAGACACGTATCACATACCCATCACACTGATGCTCATATAGAGATTATCACCCAGAATTTGAGGCACACGTTTGGAAAATGTTTTAGCTGAGGCTCAAGTCACTTGTGCAACAGAATTTGGTGCCACTCAAGATTATCATGGGCAGCCCAGTGGGCAAGAAAGGTAGAGGCCTCTGCCATCACAATGAATCTCAAATGGTACTGAGTTACACTTAGGCAGCTGAATTGAGCCCCAAAGCTCCAGCTACTAGCCCAAGCTCCTTGACTAGCAGCCCATGAGCTCTTTATACAAGAGGAAATTTGTCTACCTGCAATAGTGTTTCAAACCTAATGAAAACCAGTGAATTATAATTAAATGTCATATACCAGTACCTGCAGGATGTCTTTTGGCTTCGTGTGCTTGCTCCTAAATGCAAAAAGGCATTTTCACGTGACCTGAACAAATACAAAAGACAGTCCTTCAGCATCACTCTTCAAAGATTACAAGCTTTGTAGTCCCTTTAAAGCTGAGCTGCTGGGCTTCAAACATTCTGAGTGTCTTACCGGACTTCCACCAGCCTGATCCGCTCACAGAGATTGATCGACTTGATAAGTAAGACAGTGCAATATGGAGAAAACGTGTTGTTCCTAATACTGAAAAGGAGGAGAAAGAAAGAACAATGAAGTCACTCCTCAAGAAGAAAGGTTCTGATACATATATTCCAATTTTCCCATTGTTTACTTTGAGATGCAAAAGGCTGGGTCCACCCCATTTAACTCAAGATCAGTGAACAAGGATCTAAGGTTTTGAGCTTTGGCACCCAGAGTTCCTTTAACTGAAGAAGAATCTCCTCTAGTGTCCTAGAGCATGGGGAGCATGCTCTAGGGAGCATGGACCAAGGGTTTACACTGATCAACTCTTCTTCAGGGCTACTGGGTTAGAGACACCCCAGACTGGAAGCAGCTTCCTGACTGAGCAAATTCAGTCTCTCAAGACACTGCAGCTCCTTCATGCTACAACATCTCACAAAATATGGCCAAGCTCCTTCTGGGCTTTTTGCCCCCATGGTGTGGGTGCCCCAGCCTCTGACAGCACCTCTCTAGCCTAAATTTCCTGCCTAAATGGCTGATACGCCACCAAGAAACACTTCTGGTGTCGAGTGTGGAAGGATGGCAGCTCCCTACAGAGGTAGAGCTGTGAGATGCTGACCATGCACATGGGTGGTGTGCTGTAGTCACCAAGTGTCAACCAACAACCTACAACTGTCATGGATGCTGGAAGTCATGTTCCATGGGATCTGCTAAGTGAGGAGTATATAGGTTGCTGTGCCTCCAGTGGGTACTTCTCCTGTCCTTTTTCTTCTCCTCTATGTATCATTAAATAAAAAAGGTTCAGTGCTGCTTTGGTTCTTACAAACAAGACAGGGTTGGGTATGAAACAGTTTCTGCATTTTCTTTGCCTAGGTAGTTAATCTGCAACACCTGATCAGTGCTCCTAAGATATGTTGTGGTGTTAGCACTTTCCAAACCAATGATTCACAGCAGCAATCAAAGCAGGGACCCCAACCATTACCTCAGCAGTGTCAGATGACAGAGGTGTGGCAGGAAGCTCAGTAACCTCTCAATGCTCTGATCACTCAATGAATTTCCAGACAGACTGTAAAACATGGAAGGAAACAAATTCCAAGAGACACTAGGACAATCTGTAAGTATTTCTATAAAATCTACATGGACATGCACACACACGTGCATGGGGCTGTTAAAGGCAAGATCTGAAAAAGGATGTGTCCAGAAATACCCTGAAAGGTGGGTGAGATTTAGTCGTGACCGTCCACATTCTATAGCCAATTAACATACAAATTTTAAGAGCCTTACTTTTCCATTACTGCAAGTTTATAAAATGATATGACTGACATATTTCCTGCATGCAATACAGATATTATGTTATTTTTATTTGTCATGACTCCATTTCTGTTGTGAGCAACATTCTTCTAATTTTCTTAGTGCCCAGCTCCTGTCTGGAGCGAGTAGCTCTTTAGAAATTTGGTTTATGGCTTTGTGGGCCAGGTGCTCTTGCCCTGGCCTCACTGCAAGCCAGGCTCTGGAGGAGCAGATGCAAATACTTGTGTATAGCCATATGATTGAGGAGGACTATGAGAACATATACTTGTTCTGGGGAGTCACACACAGACATCATAGACTTAGGAGAGGCCAAACTCTGAAGCAGAGAGGGCAGTGGAGGGCACGCGTTTATCTAAGTATCTGGGTCAAACTTTGTGGGGGTTTCTGGGAGGCTGTGGTGAGATGAGAGACAATTTACACCAGCTGCTGACCTGAACACCAACTCTGTATCTGTGGGCTGGAGAGACAGACAGACAGACCGACCAGACAGACAGCGAGGGAGGGAGTGCACAACACTTACTCAATTTCCTTCAGCTGAGGACATTGAATCAGTATCTGGCACAGCCTGGTCACATCCTCAGGACTCACTGGGCAGTCCCTGAGACTGAAGCAAACAAAGCACACAGGAGCTAAACATTTCCCATGGCCACGGTACAGCAATGATCTCTTCATGTCCCAGAGCCTCACATCTTAGGATGAGATCCATAGCAACCCTCTCGCTTCCACAACATAAATTTGCTACCCACAGTCTAGGGCTGAGATGTCAAAACCTGTGACAACCAGAGGATTTCACAGGCTCTGAGTTGATTCAAGAGAGCCTGTCCACCAAAATTCTGTGTTGTTTTGGATGTTGCCTCCCTAGAGCCACATCACTGGCACTTAAATTGTCTCAGGAGACTGGACAGCATCTTTCCCCGCTCAGCACTGTCTCAGCTCTCCCAGAGCAGGGTTAGGAATGGTGCCTCCTATGTCCTTCTCCAAGAAGAAAATCACAGACACCCTCCTGGGTGACAAACTGGCAGGTCTCCATGGGACAAATGTAGTAGCCAGCCAGATCTGTATCTCATTTTTTATGGGTAGAAGCTTCCTCTGCAGGAAAGCAAGATAATCCTCTTGAGTCTAGCCATGTAAAAGACGCAGTATTTACTTTCCCATATAGGCCTGTAGCAGTGGACATCCCAAGTCTATCCCAAGAGGGTGTATTATTCACCCAGCCACCTCTGCCATATCGCTGTGTCCCTCCAGTGACCACAAAATACAGATACCTGTTGGCCTGGGTTGGTGCCAGCTGGCCCAACCTCTTTAAGACTTTGCCAAATTACACCAGTCACGCCCTTCTCCCTTGTAACCAAGTGCTATTTGGGGGACTGGCCTCCCTGATCAGTTTCAGCAGGAAGAGAAATATATTAGAGGTGGACCTTTTCCAGAGATGTCTCACGTGGAAGCGGTCATAAAGGGCAGAGGAAAGCAGGGCACCGGACAGCTCTCTGAGAAGATACCGCTTGAGGGGATGGGTCTGTTCCTCACATTATGCTACAGATACAGACCCCCCCAGCCATCCTCCCCACTACACTCCTGGGTGACAGAAGGAAGGAAGCTGGGGCTGCCATACCAAAAGCTCCGTCCTTTTGCTTCATGCTTGGGATGCGCCAGGGAACTACTTCTCCATCTACTGGTACTTCTGGCCCTGGGGAAAGAAGGTTTACCCCATGAGCTGCGCTCTTGTTATTGCCCCCATGTAGCTGACTCCCCACACTGCAGCTGGGGAAGAGGGTGAGATGGTGGCAGTGGTCTCACACTCCAGTCTGCCTTTTCCCACTACCTGTCAGAACTAGGTTCCTGTCATCCCCAGAAGAAAAAGAACCTTATCATCCCTCTTCCAGAATCTAGAGAGTTCTGCAGCCAGTCAGCACTTTGGGTAGCTCTGACAGGCTCCACACCTGCCGTCTCCTCCATACCCTCAAGCCACTGTCATTCAGCCACGAAACATCTCACCCCGCTTCCACCACCCTGACTGGAGTTTGGAGCCAAATGGCTCTTTAATCAACACACTTCAGGGACTCACACATCACCATCTCTATAAGATGTCATAAGGAGGAGTCTGAAAGGCTTAAACAGACAAACGAATATGATTTTACCTGATTCTTTCCCAAAAGGTTAGATGAACCACCTGTGTGTGTCCTAAGCTGTAACCAGAAAAGACCATAATTAGGATGGAGTTTGAAGACACATGCTCCTGTATCACTCCTCAAAAAACAGAGTGTGAGGTCTTAAACAGCAAAAACAAATAGGAAAAGTACTCCTGGCCATACCTCAGATTCATTGTTTGAATGTGTTCCAATGAAGATAAGGATTGAACTAAGAAAAACACAGAGTTCAGGGAGATGTGGTTGTCATTCAGCCTACAGGAAGAAGAGATGAAATCAGCTGCTGCAAGTAAAACTGCTAGCAATTAATGCTGTGTCACCCAGTAATAGCGATCCTCGTCCAACACTCTCAGAGACTGCTTCTTTCCCACCTGTGTTTCCAACTAGTTCTGTAAACACAACTCACCCCAGTATTTTTTAAATTCGTCCCTCACTTTTAGAGTTCAGAGAATGACAGAACAATTGAGGCTGGAACACACCTCTGGAGATGATGCAGTCAAACTCTCCTGCTCAGAGCAGAGTTAGACTAGAGCAGACTGCTCAGGACACTGTCCAGATGGGATTTTAATATCTCCAAAAATGGAGAATCTAAAATCCCTCTGGGCAACCTCTTCTAGTGCTGGACCATCCTCAGCACGTAAGTTTTTTCTTAGGGTTAAATGGAATTCCTTTATTTCAAAACACCAATGCAAAGCAAAACCAACTCTTTGGCTGTAAGCGCTGTTGTGGCAGTACAAAACCCTCACTAACTAAGATCATGCTCAGGACTATTAAGTCTATCACAGCGTCTAGTGTGACTGTGGGCAGTTTTCTTGATGCTGGTGAAAAAGCCCAGATAACCAAAGCGTGTTTCATTGCACTGATATGAAGAGAAGCTGCAGACTGTCAGTACCTGGAACAGTCTTGGCTTGAGAACAGTTCAATTAATCAAAAAGGAACAATAAATATCTCTTTCAATAAAGGAAAATAGTGCTATACTCCTTAAGCCACAGTGCTGTACGATGCACTTGCAACGGGAGTGCCAGGTAAAATATGCAGGTAAACATAAGCCATCACTGCGGCTGAATTCAGACTCCACTGGTGAAGCTGGAGCCCCCCAGCATTTATTTTCCAAAGGTGCCCAACCCCAGGAGAGGAAGGGCTGCTCTCCCTCCTGATGAGGAACCGGGAGAACAAAAATTCAGCAGCCTGGTAAAGATCTCATCCTGTTTTAGAAAGCAGGTGCCACACCTGCACACAAGACCACCTGTCTCATCCATGGAGAACTGAGTACACCACCTCCTGGGCACCAAGCTCAATAGAGCTGCAAGTGGAGTCAATCTGGTCTAGACTAGAGCACAGTGGATCTACCCTCAACAGACACAGAATGTAATTGCACTTGGTCCTGAAAAGCCCTTTCCAAATGTGGACTGTGCTCTCACAACACCCACAAAACCCCATCCATGAGTAAGAAGCAGAAGGTACTCAGGTACTCACTTGAGAGATCTTAACATTTTCAAATCCGGGAGGAACTGAAACAGCTGCAAAAGTCCCTCGTCTCCCAAATAATTATTTGATAGGCTAGGATTTAGAAAAAAAAGGCATTTCATTTTCATAGAAAAAAAAAACAAAAACAGACACAATCAGCTCTTTGTAACAAGAGCTCTGAAAGCAGAACACAAGCACCCTAATGAAAACCACACATGCACTGCCCCTCTCTATTAATGCCTCCAGGGAGACCAAGGACTGGAATTAACGTAAGAGACAAAAACCTAGCTCAGGGCTCATCCTTTTCTCATGTCCACCCAGTGATGCCCCTGGACTGACAGTACTTTTTAATGCAGTTACCAGGGACCAGAAGTCCACAGCTCTGAGAAATTATCAACCTGGTCAAATCCAAAAGAGGAGCCACAGGTTAGTCATGGAGGGTATCAGGCCCAGCTATTACATAGGCCATGGCCTATGTAAAAACCAGGGCCATGTGAGAACAAGGGCCATGACTGCTTAAGAAGAGCAAAGGCTAAAAGAACAGCCAGCCCTTGGGTGGCGGTACATACGACTAAACACCTTTGTGCTGGTCCTGGTTTGCTCCTCAAACCCTAGATGTGAGCGTGTGTGCTGGCTCCTTCTGTCAGGGCTGGATCTGCTCACCTCTTAGTGTTAGCAAACAGGATGACTCCCCGTACACAGCGCTAACAGAAGGAAGTACTTTGGTGCTGAAGGTCCTTACACATCATATGTGGGACCACCAGCAGAAACACAGGCTGCCACCTTCATTTTAGGTGGGACTCTTCATGCTCTGCAGCTTTGCTTCCAAATGGCCCAAAGACAACAATGACAGGACAAGATTTTACAGCTTTTTTAATACCTGAAGTCAGCCCAAGTGATCAAACAGCCCCTTTCTAGATTTAAATCCTGCAGCCTTTGCCGTAAGAGAGCACTAGAACTGTATGTCTCCTTGGCAAAGAATATCAGCCCACATAAAGCCATGCCTTTCATAAGGCTATGTCCCTACCACATTCTCCATACAACACTGCAAAACAAAAAAAAATTGTCATTTTCTCAGTATCTCAAACAACTGCAGATAAAGACCGTAAGAGTTAAGGACTCACTCCAGCTCAGAGATGCTGTGACATTCCTTCAGGACTGCATACAGCTGCTCCAGGTCACTGGCTTGAAAACGACTGTCTGTCAGTCTAGAGAGAAAGAGAAAGCAACAGTCCAGGTCTGCAGGACTGCAAACAAGATTGTAAACTTCACTCCTTCAAAAAATCAAGAGAATAAATGAGGACATAATAATGATGTCCCTTGAAATATCTTGCCTTTTTCTTTTCTTTTTTGTCTGCAATAACTGATAATCCATACTTTCAGATTTGTCTCCAAACAGAGAATAAAGAGACAAGGGAAAGGAAACTTATGGCACAACAAGGTCCTGGTTAGAAGCCACAACCTCTTCCTTCCTTACTGAGGCTACAAAGCAGACAGGAGCACTCCGTGCTGGAGTCAGAGCACGATCTGATATGCATCCGAACATGGGTACAGCTTAGGATTCACAACTCTAGATCAGTAGAGAACCCCCCACCATCACAAGCTCTGTCACCACCAGCTCCCTCAGCTCACACGTGGGAGCTGATGCAGTAACCGCACAATCACCATGTTCTGGGGCTGAGGCACAATCCACAATCTATTTTAACTCCTGTAGAAGACCACAGACGCCAACCACAGAGGTCCTAGTGCTGCAAGCTGGAATGTGAACAGTGACAAATGACTGACTGAAGGGGCTTTACCAGCTCTCATGTGATTCACCGTTCAAACTCGGAGATGCAGGCTGGGTCAGCTATAGGATCCAGAGACAGAACATGCATGAAATACAATGAAAATTTGCCATGGTACCTTATTTTTTGGGGGCCAGTAGGTATCTGGTTTTCCTCTCCATACTGTTGGTCATCAGTAGAGAACACAGGCTCTTCCCTAGTGAGCACAAAACCAGACAAGGGTAAAACACTTATACTTTACCAAGTTGGCAGGTCCCTGGGGCTACCCTGGCTCTAGCCCCCACCTTGCCAATAGCAAGTTCTTCTTTCTGTGATTGACCAGACACTTGAGCATACAGGCAAGTGGGGAGAAGGAGAAAAGACAGACTCCTCATCTAAGCTACAGTTTGATGGACTATTCTGCTTTTGTCTAAACACGTTTTGTGAAGAGTCCAAGTCTGTGCAAAAAACTGAATATTCATAAATAAATGGAACATCCAAATCCTAAAACATCTGGGTTTGAAATGTCACCTGGTGCCTTAAAGGAGTGTCTCAGGCTGTCACTCTCATTCAAGCACAGCCACAACAACTGGGTTACATCCCTGCTGTTCCTCTGTGGCTGACAAGGGGTTTGCAGGTGTACCCTGGGCAATGCTATTTTGCAATGGGCTCAGTCCATGGAGAACAAGGGCATCAAGAAATGAACCTCCAGCTCTGGAGCAACTGGAAACCATTTCTCAAACAAAACATTCGGGTTGAGCTGGTTTGACCCATAATTTTCTGAGGAGAAAAATAAAATTCCACATTTATTCTGATTTAGGAGTATCATGATCCAGAATGTTAGAAACTAGATGGTTTTAAACATGCAGGGATCTGTGAATCTTTTTGGAATTTGGTTTGGAGGGGTGGGGTTCACTTGCTTTTTTACTGCTCACTGTTATCAGATAACACAGTGTTATTAAACAGCCTGCTTTGCTCAGGACGCTGTGGGTTGAAATGTCACCTAGAGACACAAAACGTACTCACAAACACTACAGAAGGCAGTGGACAACGTCCCAAGTGGCTAAGCAAACCAGGAGAACATACTACACTGAGATTCAGAGGGGAGGAGGAGCAAGAACTGCTTGAGATGAAATGTTATCCTTGGTATCTAAACAGGATATAAGAACCATTTGTACACACACACTCTACCTCCGAGGAAGGGAAGCAAGCTCTCTGTCCTCTATAAACCTCAGGACTGCAGTCTCACGACTAAGGCTGTGAAGAAGAGAAAGAATCAATTAATGTCACATTTTGGTTATTTACAGGAATTGTTTTAAGAATGCTTGATTTTGCTCTGCAAAACTCCTTGGTGACACCAATCACTTCAAATCTCCATTAGTTGTAAATCATGGTTGGATCAAACTATGCAATATCAGATGACCCAGTTTCTCTGAACCATTAGAAAAAGTGCAGACAAAATCGTTACACTTGAACTCCAGGGGGAAGTAACATGGGATGAACTTCCAGCTCCACTGTAGGAGATGTCACCAGTTCTCATACCCCCCAGAGACCCCCTCTCCCAAACTTCCCAGGGCAGAGAGCAGGAAAGAGTCTAAAACTGCTCCCACACATGAAAGGACACACAATTCTGCACCTTCTCAAAATACCTGGCCCAGATAAAATCAACTTAAAGCAATGTACTAACAAGCATCAGCATTAGTAATCACCTTTGGGCCCCTCATTACAGGAAAGACATTGAGGGGCTGGAGTGAGTCCAGAGAAGGGCAACGGAGCTGGTGAGGGGTCTGGAGCACAAGTCTTGTGAGGAGCAGCTGAGGGAGCTGGGGGTGTTCAGCCTGGAGAAAAGGAGGCTGAGGGGAGACCTTCTCGGTCTCTACAACTCCCTGAAAGGAGGGGGTAGCCAGGGGGGGTCGGTCTCTTCTCCCAAGGAACAGGCAACAGGACAAGAGGAAACGGCCTCAAGTAGTGCCAGGGGAGGTTTAGGATGGATATTAGGAAAATTTCTACATCAAAAGGGCTGTTAAGCATTGGAACAGGCTGCCCAGGGAAGCGGTAGAGTCACCATCCCTGGAGGTATTTAAAAGCCAAGCAGATGTGGTGCTGAGGGACATGGGTTAGTGGTGGCTTTGGCAGTGTTAGGTTAATGCTTGGACTTGATGATCTTAATCAAAACAGTTCTACAATTCTATGTTCTTCACCCATCCCACTTCAGAGGTGACTCAACAAAAATCTCAGAACCAACTCTCAGACTCGTATATTGGGATTAACCTCAGGAACGATTCAACACCTACATACCTGACTTGTACCTCCAGCATCTTCTGGCAGGTATTTACTGACTTCAACAGAGTGCAAATGCCATTAACGGAGAGGCAGTTTTGACTGAGACTAAGAAAGATAACAAAGGCAATTAGTTGGTGACTGAATCACACAGGACTGTCCCAGTGGAAGTGGTCACCAGTGTGCTGCACGTGTGAACCCGTTTCACTTCAGAAGCGGCACAGTGGAAAACACACAGGACCGCTGCTCCTGAGGAAGGGGTTTTAATGAAAGGGCACTTCAGATGCACTTAGACCAGTTTCCATGCATGATGCTCTGAGCAAGTTACCGACTTCAGCCTGAACAGTCTCATGGGCTGAGTCCCACCCTGCCTTAAGAGTGAGGTCTCTGCCTCCTGCATCCCCACTCAGCATCTCCATATGGCCCTTGCCAGGCTGAAGAAAAGAGGGTAATTTGGGTTTGTACAAGGCAACACTTACTCCAGCTGCTTTGAAATTGATATCCAAGGCAGGCTTTCCAGCAGGCAACCACAGCCTTCATCTCCAAGCTTGTTACCTGATAAACTGAGGCATTTTCCAGTTATTGGGGGCTGGTTTGAACAGTATAAACAATAAAAGCCTTCAAAACCTGCTTGATTTCCCTTTCCTACAATTGCTTTTTTGCCTGGACTGTTCTTCTGTCCCAGATCAATCTTCCCTGCTTATCTTAGCATAAAGCCACTTCAGACAGAGTTTTATCACTAGTACAACATGATTCATGCTTTAGCCCCAGAAACATATTACTTTAGAAAACATAAGTGGGAGTACAAAAAAGAAACCTGTCCTCCTGGAAGGAAGAAAGGAAGGCAGAAAAAAAGATCTCCACACCCCAATTCAAATGAGTTGAGCTAGAAAACTAGGGTTTGAGCTGTAGCTAAATTCAAGATACACTCTGAACTGAACTGTCTTGCAACAGATATTCCTGCATTTTCCATGGCAGACAGGCTAGAAGGAGAGCTTTACAGCCAAAAATCCCTCCCTAGGATCCCACTAGACATACCAGAGTGCTGAAAGCCTTCCTTGGGGTCAGGCCCCATGTCTCACTGCCCTCTGCATGTAATATCCCCTGCTCCCCACCACCCGCTTGCAGCCACTCAGCACTTACTCCACTTCAGAGAGACGGGGACAGCTCTGGAGAATGGCCACAATCTCCTTTGCGTGTTGGGAAGACAGGCTGCGATGCTGCAAGCTGGGAACAAGGAGGGTTAATGAGCAGTGAGGGGACAGTGGGGACAGTGACAGTGGGGACAGTGACAGTGACGACTCTCCCCAAATGAGGGCACACAGAAGCAGTACCAAGAGAGGGAGGTTTTACTCCCTGCTCTGCCCCACAATCCTGGGCATATTCACATTACCCTGTCTCTCTGCAGCCAGTGCTGCAAAAGGAGCCACTACTCTCTTCTAGAGCTCAGGCAAGAAACAAAGCTATCTAATTTTGGCAGTTATAAGAACATATGGCACGGTGGGCATTACCAAGGGAACTCTACCTCTCTAGGGCTGTAGAGCCCAACACACAAGAAAACAAGCCATTGGCTGGGCCGGATATGTTGTTATTTTTATTTACTGATTCAGGTTTATTTCAAACTTTTTTGTATGTGCTCTTAAGGACAAACACAGCTGCTATTCCTGTCCTTCTGTAGAACCTGTCTACAAATCACATTCACTGGCAGGAATTTCAATGCTTTCTCTTACCATAACTTCACAAATCTAGTTGGAGTTATGTGTTCCTTATTCTCTTCCCACCTCAAATCCAAAGATCTGCAAACAAGCAAAATATTTGGCCTTTAATATGCCTTCACAAAATAAGAGGACCTGGGAGCTGGTTACCATTTTCTGGAAGTTTTCTGGAAGAAACCACAAGGTTTGTGTTCTGTCCAATCATTCCACACAAGGGAAAGTGATTTTCAAGAGCCAGAAAAGCTACATCAGGAGACCATGGGGTATTGCCCCAGGGTTTCACTGTATATTTGAATGGATAACTGAGCCCCAATTCAAAGGCACTACTAAGATGCAGAATGTTTTGCCTCCACATGGCATCATGCCACCACAGGAAGGGATAAACACATCCACCTGCACCAGGCTGCCTACCACAGTACAGGACAACCATTCAGGCATCCAAACAGGTTCTAACTAAGCCTGTGCAAAATATTCTGAGGTCCTTCAAGGACTGCACAACACAGGGCAAAGTGAGTTCCCTATCAAGGAACAATTTTTTTTTTTCGTTTCTAATTAAGGTCAAATCCATCCGCCCTTTAAAATCGTGCACAAGCGGGGAGAACAAAGGAGCCAGCTCGAGAAGGAGCAAAGGCTTTTCCTTCATTTATCTTCACATTCAACTGTCCATTGGCTTCAGCATCAGCAGTTTTGCAATAGGAAAACAGAATTTCAAGCTTACACAGCCAGTAAGACATTACCTTTGTGGAACTGGTTGTTAGGTCTGTGCAAAGACCAGCTATTTTGATTACCCTTCTCCTTGCTCAGGAGGATCCAGCTCTGCCAGATGCAAGAGCAGAGGCAACCCGTTCTGTTGCTGGAGTGGTTTATAGCGACAGCCAACTGATGGTTTGAATCAGCGTAACTCTGAATATAACCCTAAGTGCAGTTTCTCACCTTGGAACTTTCCCAGACGGGCCAGAAAAATATATCATCACCATGTCCCTCCTGGAAAAGAGATCCAAGGCAATGTTAGGGCACAGGTGGAAGGATGCCATTTCTTTAATAGGGGTGCTTAGTATGGACCAATGCTTGGACACCACAGAGGGCCTTGGCATCGGCCATGCTGGCACATCACCAAAGGTGAGCAATGGAGCAATCACAGAATCACAGAATTCTGTGGCTCAGATCCTGTGGCTAGAGGGCAGCAGGACACCCTGCTGAGAAATGGGGCTGTGGCACACACAAGACAGTAGCGCAGTTAAGAAGAGGAGACAGGGATTTATTTTGCAAAACCATCAGTTTTTTGGAAAGAGGTTCAGGAGAAACTCCATTCCAGCAAGAAAAAGAAGAAAAAGCTGTACACAATGTGACATCCCTTGGGTTACGTTGAAGATTAATTTGGCCTGTTAAAACTCACAACCGTAAGAGCTAGGATTTAATAATTCTACCTTTTCTCTGTCATCCCGAACCCATGAAAACACCAAAACCTATAATATAAAGGAACGTAGAGCTAGAACTACTTAAATCCACACCTTCTGAGTAAACTTAGCTGATTTAGCAAAGCGAAACTTAGCAAATTTATGCTAGCTGGTAAAGAATTTCCCAGTTGATATACTGCAGAGATTATAAGCAACTTTAAATTATGTTCTATTAGAAGAAATTGCAATTCAATTTAGGGACCAAGGATAAAATGACCAATTAAACAAATACAAAGTCCATAATACGACAAATTCAAATTTTGTTTCAAACAGAAACCAAAAAGGATTAATTTTTGTTGACTTCAATTAGCCAACAATTAAGCTGTAAAGCAGCGTTGATTTAAAAGTCAGCTTCTAAAGAGACAACACATTTGGTTTTCGTAAGAGTTCCCATACATCGATACCTGACACGCAGTTCAGTAACATTTTGACACGCGATGACTTCCTTTGCCAAAATGAGAACAGCATTCAAGGAAAGATTGTTGTTGCTCAGACTGTGAACAGGAGGAAGAACACAACCTCAGCAGCTGGACCCAACAGCACAGTCTTTTGTTAGGCAAATGCCCTCTGCTCCACACACAAACACCTATTCCTTTCATTAGGAGATTTCTCCAAAACTTCAGAATTTTGCATTTAGGACCCCAACAAAAGCATTACCAGACCATAGATCTTCTCTGCAAGCTATAGCTCCCATGAATTTAGAATCAGAGATACTTCCTCTGTGGGCAATGGAAGAATCATTAGGAGTTTTTCGGTTCTGTAGGGAATGTATGTTATACCTGTATGAGTACACAACCAGCCCACACTGCAGTTAAACTCTTGCTGTAACAAATCCAATTTAAATATGGCATATTAGTGTGGTCTAAACCCTCCCATTTAAAACATCCCCAAAACCGCAATACCGGCAGCCTCTAAGGATTTATTCCTTAATTGCATGTTTATTCTGTTTCATTACTTGTTGAACCTCATTAAATATGAAACATAAGGTCTTGCTTCTACAAATTGTTCTCAGGGCTACAGAGCACCGTCCTCAAAGGAATCATCTACGACAACAATCCTGTATGTGTATAGTAGCAACATGTGAAGGAACAAGGCCAACAAATTGCACTGGCTGCCTACCTTTTCCATCCAACAAGCTGCTTCACTGGGGACATGCTGGCATTTCCCACAAGCTGTTATCCAATGTGCTCAGGAAAGCAGAGGAGCGGGTACGTTGCCCCTTTCCTCCCTCTTTCCAACATGCTTTTAAATACTTCTAATCATACTGCAAAGCCAGTAATTAATTCCAGGATGGGGTCCAGCAGTACCTGCTTGCTTGGGCCCAGGGACACATGGAAGAACTTTAAAGGCAGAGTCACTCCCTTTTAACTAGGACGGGCAGACAATACTGTGGCTTTGCCTTCCCACAGGGGCAGCACAGTTTTGTGGCTACCCCTCTCCTGTAATGCAAGCTACTCCAACTCACAGCAGCTCTGCTCTGCTTTCCCTGCTACTGCTTCCGCTGTCTCTGCTGGCTTTTCAAAGGCTTTAAATCCCTTCACAAATCAGGCTGGTTCTCTCCACCTAAAATGTTCCAGATCCATGTTGGGAGTTTTCCTAGCAGTCAGTCCCTCTCATTCAGCACTCTGCTGTTACAGAAGTGCTAGAAGGAGGATTTCAGAAGAGGGCTAACAACTGGGCTAGAAAAACAGAAATAGAGCCATCCTCTCCTATGCAGAGATCTCCATCTGAGCCTGATCAAGGGGAAGAGAGGTAAGGAGGCATAAGAGGAAGAAGTCATGGCAGGCACCAAGTTGAGCACATGCACTGTAATTCCTGGGGAGGTGTCAGTGGTGCCAGAACTCCCTTGAGATTATTTTAAAACACCTGGGTAAGACTCAGCCTCACAGTTCTGTCTCAAACTGAGCCAGGTCTCCAGCACAGCCCTGCCTGCACTTAAATGCCTGTGCCCCAGCTTAGTGCCCCCATGGCCCCACTGGCATCTCCAAGCGCAGATGTCACTGACAGTGACATCCAGCATCCTGCTTTGATTAGGATTTAAACCCTCTCTGATGCTATGCTTGGCTTCAGAGTGGCTGCCATTTTTAATAGGTTTAAGCCATTTTTACTCACTCTATTTTCTTCAGCTTTTCCATTCTGGAAAACAGGTCCACCATCCTCTTCACCTCTAGATCCCGTATCTGATTGTCTTGCAAGCTGCACACAGATTCATTCTCATTAATACCTCTGGCCTCCAAGGAATGAATGGTTGATTTGAGGGTCATTGCCACAACACACTCACTTTATTTCCTCAAGCTGGAAGCACTGTGATGAAGCCTGGACCAAGTCAGTCATCCCCCTAGCTGTGATGCTCCCACCTGCCAACCTGGAAAAAGAAAGAATGATTCAACCCAAGCAGAGGGAAGATCAGCACCCTGTGCAGCACATAGCAAGCCTCTCTCAGATGTGTGCCCACACCACACACGCAGCACAGACAGGAGTTGGCCTGACTCTGCCACCTGTAACCAACTTTATACTCCTTTTTAACCAGAGCAATGCAATACTCCTCTCAATACCAGCATAAAGCAAGAACAGTATCTGTGCTGCTCCGTTATTCTCTATACATCACCCTTGAGTGAGCAGATGTAATTAAACTGCAAGACAGAAACAGAGGACAGATATAAAGAGTGAAGGCTCTGACCTTGCAAGCAAAGACTTACTCTAATTTCTTCAGGCTCCCCATTCCTTGTATGTTCTTTGAAAGAGCAGCAGCAAAGTCATCACCACATCTCCTGCTACGAAAGCTAGAACATGAAGGGGAAAAACATAAATACAACAAAAACTGAAATAAGCTAGTCCACACAGAAGGTTAATACATGATTAAAAAAAAAAAGCGTTGAATTTCTTTCCTAACAGCCTGCTCTTAACATCATGCTCTTTTTTGCAGCATATTTATCTTTTCCAACATCTGCTTTAAAAAAGCCCCAAAACATTAAACTTGCACATCAACTGCAAATACCTCAAGAGGTGGCTTCTGCTTTTTGGTACAGTGCACCATGTCTAAGTGCTGCCACAGGCGAAGAGTCAGCCCTACTGCATGTCCCACCAGAGACCCACTCATGACACAGGGCCAGGTCACACAGGGGCAACCCAAGCTCACACAAAAGGAGAGTGTCTAATGGCTCCCATGTGATGAGCTGCTAAGTTACGAGAGGGTTCATTTCAGGCCAGATACTTTAAATTTGGGTGGCAGAGTAGCCAGAGTTGTCCAAAACATAAAAGACACAAGGTTTGTAGGGAAAGTACTTCTTTTATAGCAGGAGCTGGTGGTGTTGGAAACAAGAGACAAACAGGTAACCTTTCAGGCACACAAGCTCTCCTTTGAATCAGTTGCACGATGTACCTGTTATGGAATGGACTGGTACAAATCCCCCTATGCTGCCTGTCTCCCATGTAGCACATCTGAGGGCCATGAGAGCAGAAACCCATCAACGGCCCTGTTGTGCCAAGTGCCCCTGCCACCTTCCCCTAAACCACAAGGAGTCAGAAACAAGCTGCAGAAGTGTGGTGGCAGCACAGATGTGGCCCATGGTCACCAGGAACATGCCTGAGGCAATGTTGCTTCTTTAGACAGGTTCTGCACGAGCAACATGCCTGAGGCAATGTTGCTTCTTTAGACAGGTTCTGCACGAGCAACATGCAGCTGAAATGCTTGGGGTCCCACTGCCCTTTGCTGCCCTTCCAAGAGTACTCAGAGCCTTCTATCCTGCAGACCGTAACTGAAAGCAGGCATGGACTTGAGTGGGTACGAGCCAAGGGAGAGCCCTCAAAAACCCCCAGTTCCATTCTCCTAACGCAAAGGAACAGCCTGAACATCCTTGGGCATCTGCCCAATCTGCTCTTTGACAGCAGAGGACTCTGTGCACTGCCATGTGCCTGCATTAGCAACTCCGCATTAGGATGTATCATCAGAAACCTTTTCTAACAGTAAATTAAATGGTATTCCTATTTGTCTTAATGGAGGCAGAGAACAATTGAGTACTGTCCTTTTTATAATACCAATATCCAGGAACAGCAGTTTTCACGTCTCTCTTAAAGCTCCTTGGCTTCACAGCAGACACTACCATTCCCTTCAGGTGAAGCCAGTTCTCACTCTGGCTGCTCCCCATCTTCTCCACACCAGCAAACTCTACACATATTCCTCCCAGTCATTCATAGAAATACAGAATGAGACCCATCCCACAGCAGGACCCAAAAGATTCTCCTTGAAATGTTCTTCCAGCATTACAGTAAAGCAATGAGAGAGAGCACCTCAGAGTGCAGTTGTCATCTCCTGTTCATCTGGTTTATGGTGATTTCACTTAGATCACGATTTTCTCATTTCCTTGAAGGATTTGCCCTGCCTTTTAGGGCCAAGAAATACCTATCATTTTGTCTCTCTTGTTTAACGGACCTCTGGAGATCATCTAGTCCAACCCCCTGCCAAAGCAGGTCCACTTAGAGCAGGTTGCACAGGAAGATGTCCAGGAGGGTTTTGAATGCCTCCAGAGACGGAGACTCCACCACCTCTTTGGACAGAAACACAGAAAGAACCAAAAAAAAAAAAAACCACCAGCCAGAATGGATTTATAATCTTAATATCCTTCAATCACTCATAAATTCATTATTTCATAAATTTCTTCAGTATCAACGTTATGCTGTTCAGATTTAGAACTTGCCCTTCCAATCTCTTAGTCCTTCTCTCCACCCATCAGCTCACACCACTCAGTGTTTACCTCAAGTGCTCTACATTTTTACAGCCAGCCAGAACCTCCAAACAGTCAGTGTCCAGGAGACATCCTGCAAAATCCAAATGAGTCAAATCCTGGCCTGAGTTTATGACAAAAACCAAAGCCGACATGTCCAGGGGTGTCAGTCTAAAATTTTTAAACTCATACTTGAAATTCAGCAGGCTCCCAATGTGCTGGGCTACCTCGAGGTCTTGCGTTTCAAACGTGCAGTGGCAGAGCTCAATGACCTTAGGCCCTGTCAGATGAGTGGCTGCCAGTTTCTTGAGAGACTGCAGGATTGTGTCCTGCTTGTCCTGCACCCAAGCTTCACCTTGTTCAGCAAGCAGCATGAGAAAGGTCCTACATTCTTTTGATGACAAGCCAGAGAGAAAGATGTGGAAACTCTCCATGAACTCGGTTTTTGCTTCATTCTTTAAAGTCCACTTTGACTTCAAAGAGAACTTCTTCCTCAGGTAGTTCTTGTCTACCCTCTTGCTCACCATGAGACACAGTGCTGCAAAAAACTCCTGCAAGCTCAAGTGCACAAAGGTGTAGCCAGCCTCTGGGCGAGTGCCACTCGTCTTCACCTCAAAGACAGTCAGCAGTCCATGTAGGGAAGCAAATTCCTTCACATGCTCTGGAATATCACCAACATAAAATACAAGCTTCTTATCTTCCAGGCCTTTCAGTGCAAGATCACACAGACCCAAAATGGCTGCCCTGTTAGAGTTCAGCTGAGTCTCCTCGCCCCCTGCACCCTCTCCCTGCTGTTTGCTTATGAAGATGAGAAGCATTTTGATATAAAACTGCGTCATAGTCTGAGGAAGCTCCACACTCATCTGATGTTTAAGGAGCAAATATTCCAAACAGATGCACACAACGTAACACAGAGCAGGGATGAGGCACATGCTGAGGAGCTTGTTGTTGTTCTTCAGGTGAGCAATGGCTTGTTCTTTGAATGAATGCTGATGAAAATAGTGGCCGACGTATTCCTCAACCTTCTGATGGTCAAATCCCCAAATTTCTGCTAGTAGATCTACTGAGTTTAATAAGAAGTCAGGTAGCCTCTTAGGTCGGCTGGTGACCAACACTGTGCAACCAGGTAGGAGCTTCCCATGACAGAGTTCTGCAAAGAGCTCAGATATGGAAAGGGGGGAGGTAAGACCTGGGCCACCCTTAGGAGAGGATGACCTGTCCATGTTAGCTGCAAACTCATCCAGCCCATCAAAGATGATTAGCGTACGCCAGGCATTTTCCAGGAGGTACTGGAACACTGCATCAGGGCTGTCTTCTGGGTGAAGGAACAGGTCAAATAAAAGCTCCTTCAGAGTCAATTTTCTTTTTAATAAATTCAGCTGCCGAAACTCAAACAGGAAAGTGAAGAGAAACTGAGGCAGGACACCTTCTGCCCATTTCTGACAAATCCTGTGCATTAGCATGGTCTTGCCTGTGCCTGGTTTACCAAACAAAAAGATCACCTTTGTCGTGCCCGATGGGACCACACTATGGAACAGATCCGACACTTTCACGGCTGTATCTGCACATTCTTCTGGTTCAGGAGCACTCGACACATCCTCTCGGGGTTTCTCTGTTTTCTCCTTTAAGCGGGAGGCTTTGCTCTGCCGAATAACCAGGTTAACGAAGGCCTGGTTGAAAGCCAGTGGCTGTGTTTGTTCCTGTGCTGCTGCTTCTGCTCTTCTACTGCTTCCATATCTCTGGCGCATATAACTGATGAAGAGATGCCGGTACTTTTCAGATGAATCTAAGAGATAAGACAACAGAGTCAGTATGAGGATGAGAAAGTTAGTTCTGAACTGTTTCAGATCCAAAATACTAGCACTTCTCCACAGAGAAATACAGCCCTGATGAGAGGCTGTTCCATACAGCAGAGGTGACGATTTCTGAATACATGAAACTAACACATAATTCTTCCTATTTTTGCACAGGGGCCAAAGAAGAAAATTCAGTGAAAAAAAAGGTGAAACAGCCTTATATAAAAACTAAATCTTATTATCTCATTAAGAAAAGAATTAGGTATTGGTATATCACTTATATAATTCCCTGTTCACCCACGCTGGCCATGTCCCACCCTTGCTCAGCTATCTCCACCTTGGATTAGTATCTTTTGCTTTGAGAATTTGAGATCCCTGATCTCAGAAGCACCTCCTTCTTGAAGAGAGAATAGTGGTGTCAATTAAGGGCACTCAGCACCTTCTGAAAAACCCTACTGTCACTTCTGTTGAGTTTGTTGAGTTCTGTCAGTGGATTAAATCTGATCTTCTGGGAGCACCTCCTCGAGAACCTTCCTATATGCAAAATTTCAGTCAAAAACTGTCTCCAGCCCAGGCCTGCACCAGACACTGGGCAGCACTGGACTGTGGGGACTGCAGAGGAAAAGCAGAGGTAGAAAAGTGTAAAGAAGGGCAGATGACGAAGGAAAGGATGTGGACACTGGTGTTAGACAGCCCACAGGTCTGCTCACATTACCCAGTCTTTACTGGAATTACTCTGCCTCAGCTTTGTCATCGCTCTACTCTTCAGTTACTTCTCTACTTTAGGGTTAGTTGAAATCATAGAAGTTTTTAATCTGCTGAAGAAACTGTAGAGCCTTTAGTGAGTTTTAAATTGTCGGTATGTCTCCTGATTTGGTTAAAAAAAGCAAACAAACAAATGCAGGGATGACCTACAGCTGAACACTTTACCGGCATATCACGCTTTAAGGGTGTCCTCAGCCTATGCCATCTGCATGCCTTCTCCTCAGGTAGATTTAAAATATCTCTGAAATGGAAATTATGTTTCTCGCTATTTGCCAGGTCCTATTGTCTGTGTATTTTATAACCTGTTGCATTAAAAGTTTATGCAGCTACTAAACAAGTTTCCCTCGATGCGGGAGGTTGATTTCCTGGGTGTTTCTGCAAAGAAGTTAAGCAGGTCCTTCCTCAGAGGAAAGCATACCACCCTGCTTCTGGAACCTCTGCATACCTAGTCGTGGCTGTTTAATGTCCTTATCACTCACAGAGCTACTGCGATGGCGACGCCGAGCCAACCCTGAAAAGTGAAAAGACAGAAACGTGTCAAGAGATCATTCTGAATGGCAGCTTATTCGAGCTGGGCAAGACTCTCCAGCAAAGCATCTGGGGAACTGAAGGGGCAAAATCAGAGAGACAGACAGCTTGGGCTGGTCCTCATGAGGCTAATCCATCCTCTTGTCCCACTGCAAACATGCTACAGCATTCAGGAGTGACCCAGGGGTCTGTGCTGGTTTAAAGACCTTCAGTAATGGAGCTCCCTGAACTTCTCCAGGCAATTCATTCCAACACTTTAGTTTATTTATATAGATTTTCCTAACGAATAACATCAATCTTACATAACACAGTGTGATCTGCTCCTTCCCTGTCCTATCCACTTAAGTGAGAGAGAAATCAAGCAGAGAAATCAAGTAGGTCCCTCCTCCTCCCTGGGCACACGATCAGCTACAAGGACTCAACATTTATCTAATATTGGAACATGACTTTGTGCTTCACAGAGCTGTTAATAGCCGAATCTTACTGTTCTCAGCCAACAGCAGCTGGGGCATCAGGAACAGTGAGGTACAAGCTGCTGGTGGAAGCCTGGCTTTGAAAATCTTTGCAGGAAATTACATGAATTCTAAAAAGCATGTTTTGGAAGAAATGTGTTAGGTTTAGCAAATGATGCTCAGACCCTTTTGCTCAACCCCTTCATTTGCTAAGAAGCACGCTGCTAAGTCAGTAGTGGCAGAACCTTAGCGAAAAACTGTCATAACAGCCTGCCAAAAAGCATCCTAGGAAACTACCCTAATGGCAACAGAGCTGCTGGAAGGCAGACAAATGCAGCATGTGCGATTCTGGGTTGTAGAGAGGGCATTAAGGGCATTAAGGGATACAGACAGCCTAATCATAGACTTACACCACAAGCACTGCAAGTTACATAGGGCATGGAGGAAGTGGTTCTGCATATGAAAGAAGCCTTGGCAGACTTGAGACAGAGATAAAGCAAACAGCAGTACCACATATCCAGCTACACACTGTAGCAAAGTCCACAGCCCAAGTTATTTCAATTGTTCTCCACTCCTCCTCAGGATTTAAGTGCACCCAAAACAGGATAAGCCCATGTGATGGACCTGAAAGAAAGCAGGAGCAAGACATATCTCAGCTCCACAGAAAGTTTCCTTGAGTGAAGCCAGCTGCCAGGTCATCCTCCAGGAAGCACTGTGTGAAGCAGATACACATGCTGCTGGGACAACCTGCCCTTCGTTTTCCAAGACTGACCACAACCACCTCACTTTTGTAGGCTGAGCGATCCACCTTCCCTGCTTCGAACACAGGAACTGCTCTGTTACCCTGAGGAACAGGACGGGGAACAGCTATTTCGGGGGAATGCACAGCCCACAGATTCCCAGGATTGTTCATTAATTCCATGTCCGTTTGCGGTGCACTCTCAGAGAGAATGGGCAGAGCTGAGAGGCATCCACCTTTCTTAACCGGTCCAAGTAACTTCCAGCAGTATTTTCAATTGTCTATTCCACCAGCCACTGATGAGATCTACCACCTACTCACTTGGGCGGCACAGCAGCAGCAGCGTCTGCAGAACAGAAAGGTCATGTTTGTTTTCAAGATCTGAAAACTGCATGTGACACATGAGACAGTATTTGCAGTGCCGTGACCCAGAAGCAGTCTCTGAGTGAACAGCAGAGGCCAAAGTGTCTCTGTGACCATTCAAACAGCTGGAACTGCAAAGGGTAGGCTGGGAGCTACGATTTAAAATGCGTAACACCAGCAGAGATAGGCAAGGCAGGGAGTGTGATGCTAAAAGCCTGCTTCTGTCTGACCAGGATCAGGGAAAGCAAACACACAATTTATAAAGTACTGAGGGAACTGGCAAACCTCAACAAGCAGAGCCAGCCCTGCAAGAAGGTCCTGCTGCTGTGCGAGCCTTAGCCAGTCCCCAAATTCACACAGCAAGAAAAAAATAAAAAGCATTTTTTTCCTTCAAATCATCTGCTTTTCACCATGGTCAATCCAGCACCAAACCCACTCCTTGCTACCAACATGAAGCACCTCTACAGGACACAAGACCTGCACTCTCTGCCCTGCCAGGGTCCCAGCTCACGGACTCCTCTATGAGCCTTGTGCAGCACACAAGGCTTCATTCCCTCCTGCTCCAGTTTCCCCCAGCACACATTTCAGGAGGACACAGTAAACTGATGACAGCTTTCTGTGATAGTCTGGGTTCCTTTTGCCACTACCTCCACCGTTTATCCTCTCACAACGCTGGATGCTATAGAATCACATTCTCTCTTTCTGCTGTGATGCTCTTCACATGGGAAGGACCTGGGCTGGTGTTTTTCTTCTTCTTCTGGAAGCTAAATTCCTGGTGACTAAAAAGACAATTCAGAATTTAGCTGCTCCCAGTTGTTCCAGCAGCTGGGTGCATGAGGCCCAGGGACATCGCTCAGTGGTGGCACATACCTTCAACATTTTCACATTGCACCAACGGCTGCTGATGGTGATGGACGCTGCTGTAAAGTGCTGGAGGAAGAGGAGGAGTCTTGAAATCATTTGATGATCTACACGGAGTAGGAAGGCCTCAGTCCCAAACTCACCTCTGAACAAAGCCCTAGAACTACTACTACCCATTCTTTTAAGCTCCAATTCTGACACTTCTAAAATGGTTTCTGCTGGATCAACTCCCAAATAGCCTGTCTGCTCTTCCTTTAAAAGCCACACTAACTTCCTCCACCTACCAATGAGCCAACCACAGTAAAAGGATAAAAAGTGGGGATTTTGCAGTGTCAGTTGGAGATTCCCTTGGCTCGAGAAACTAAAATGAGGAAGTTCCTTAGGAGAGTCAAAGCCAACAAGGCTTTTTGAAAATTCAGGAAGAGAAAACAAAAGAGGGAGGTTCATCTGGAAAGCACCAAGGACAGAAAAATCAGACCCAAAGTTGCAGTGGTGTCCTCACACCTTGCCAGCGGTGGCCAATATGTGGGACATTTGTAGCCTTGCCCAGCCCAAGGCAAAGATAAACTCCAAGAGCAGAGCTCCCCAAGGTCTGTTCCAGCCTTACCTTTTGGCACAGATGACCAGGCACTCACATCTGTGCATGCTTCTTGTTTCTGGCTTAAGTTACCTAAAGGGGTTGGATTGGAAATAAAACACAGTTACTGCCAGCATCCTGCTCCTGAAATCCAGGGTGCTGCTGGCCAAAGTCATGGGCAGCAGCTCCCAATACACAGAGTGGTATAAACCAAGACTCAGTTAAGGGCTGATGCAAAACAGCCAGGTTTCAGGCTCCGCATCAGGTCTTCTCCTTTCAGATTGCTCTAAAATTCAGTTAAACTCTGCTTTCAAGGGAGGAGTGAAACAACTTTTCTTTATTATACAAACTTAGAGCGTGGGCAGCTTTGGCTTATCTAAAACCACACCACAGCCAAAAAGGGAAGCTCTACTCTTGCAAAGGAGGTGTTTTTGTGATTAAACCGTTGGCAGAGTCAGTTAGTAGCCCAGTGAAGGGTTTTTTTTTGACTCACCACACAGCTGAAGCTGTCACAAAACCTCACCCAGCGTAGCCAGCCCCACAGACCACAGTCACAGAGCTTCTGAGGGAGATCCTGCTCAGGCCAAACAGGAGTCCGCACACCACCAGGACTCTTCTGCTCAGATAAACTCATGCCTGAGCATCAGTCTCCAAAATCAGATGGGAAGCCTTCCTAGATTAGTTCCTCTCAGTGTCACGTCCAGCATTCCCCAGCTGGGAGCGCTGCCCAGGACTCTGGTATTTATAGCTCCAGCATCAGCACAAAGCAGCAAAGAACAAGGCTCCAAACGGGGACACACGCAGCGCCACGGCCTCACACAAAACCTGCTCAGATATCCCAACTCTTGACCTGTGTGCCACGTAAAGCAAAGCAAGACAGTTCTGCTCCTGGAAGACTCGATCCCACTATTTCTCCACTGCTTGGGCTGCCCCTGAGGTTGGTTTTTGCCCACATCAGCTCTCCCCGTGCTCCCCATGCAGACATGAACTTTTTTACCTGGAGTCGCTTCAGCTAAGGCCATCTAATGGTTAATCTTGCCTAACCTAAGACTGCTTTGCTACTCCAAAGCGTGGTCCAATGTCGTCCTCCTCCAAACCACCAAGTCCTGCCCATGCCCTTGGGACAGCCCCTGCAATCACACGGTGTCAGGCTTATCCAAAAGCCACCCCTAGAGCAAAATCCTCAGAAGGATCAATGATGCTAAACTGTTAATACTCCAGTTAAAACAGCATAAGCCAACTGGGGGATGTAAAGGTTCAAGGTCATCTTGGGCAGAGGGATCACAAGATCACAGAGTTTTCAATTCTTGCAGAAGCAAGACAGGGAGCCAGCAAACTGCCACCTTGGACTTCTGAAAGGCAGACTTTGGCCTGCTTAGGAGCATGGTTGAGAGTGTCCCCTGGGAGACAGTTCTGAAGGGCAAAGGTGCCCAGGAAGGTTGGTCATACTTCAAGGAAGAACTCTCAAAAGCGCAGAAGGCCATCCTCAGGTCCCATAAAACGAGCAGATGGGGAAGGAGACCGGTCTGGCTAAATAGAGGGCTTTGGCCGGACCTCAGGGAGAAAAGGAAAGTCTATGATCTCTGGAAGAAGGGGTTGGTTACTTCTGAGCAATATCAAGGTGTAGTGAAGATACGTAGGGGAAAAATTAGAAGGGTGAAAGCTCAAGCAGAACTTAACTTGGCTACCACAGTTAAAGATAGCAAGAAGAGTGGGTTGAAGGATGATGGAGCCGGACCCTTTTCAGTGGTTTCCAGCAACAGGACAAGGGGCAACGGGCACAAGCTGGAACATAGGAAGTTCCACTCAAATATGAAGAAGAACTTCTTTACAGTGAGGGTGACAGAGCCCTGGAACAGGCTGCCGAGAAAGGTCATGGAGTCCCCTCCTCTGGAGATCTTCAAGACCCGCCTTGATGCAGCCCTGAGCAATGTGCTCTGGGCAACCCTGCTTTAGCAGGGGCATTGGACTAGATGATTTCTAGAGGTCCCTTCCAACTATGTCAAATCCGTGAACTCCAAAACCTTAAGAGACATCTTTTATGATATGCCACAGCATTAAAAAGCAGACATCTGTTTTGGCTTCAGTCCTGAGGGAAACCCCCATCACAGTCCTTGTTCACTGCTGCTTCTCTGGTGTTTCCCCATTTAATCTCTGCAGAAGTAACTGCTGCGGCAGTTGGTTACCAAAGGCTGCAACAAACAAGAAGATACTGCAAGCAGGATGTGAAAGACAGTACCACTGAGAAGGGCTCATCGTGTAAGACTGTTAACAGAAAATAATTAATAACCAGATAAAGTAATCCCGTAGGGAGAGGCACAGCTCAGCTGGCACCAGAGGCTTTCATAGAAGACTGTGCTGGCACGCTGTGTGTATAGTCTACAGCATAACACACAGGCTGGGGATTGCACTCTCTATGGCTAACATGGTTTTCTCTAAAGCCACTGCCTCCAATTGCTAATGTTTTCCTGTGATCTGAATATTTTAAGTCTTCTGTATTTCTTGCCTCTCTGCATCAGGAAAATAAAAAAAAATAGCACTGAACAAAAAGGTAGTAATTTTTTTTTTTCTTTTTCAAATAAATCTATCAAAAAATTAAAAATTTCATCACAGCTTTATTGGAGGGAAGGTGCACAATTATTACTGGTTTTGGCTTTTTATGTCTAATTTTTTTTACCTCCACTTACATTTCTAAACCAAAAGTTGTGCTTCCAAGAAAAAAATACCGGAACAAATTTCAGCAGTTTCAAAACCTTCCTTCAAGAAATCTGGAAGAGAAAACTTGGCAAAATAAACTTTCTCACCAAGAAACATGGACTGACACTAAATTTTCTGATTAAGAAAATCATTGTCATCAAGAAACTCCTGAGCTACTACTGCATCCATGTTTTCTCTCTCACAACTGTCATGATGGTCTCTGCTCTCACAAAAACAACCAGGAATCCCTACATCACAGCACATCTTTTCCTCCACATTTCAAATAGACTTAATTAATGTCTCAAGAGCACTATTTTTTCTCTGGGCAAAGTGACTTTGCCCTTGGGGACACTTCCAATTCAGGAATCCAGATGATATGACCACACAGGTTCCCACACAATCCACAGAACCCTCCATCCTCCATCAGGCCAAGTCTCATTGAAGGAGCCAAGAAAGTGCCCATCAACACCAGTAAGGTACAGCGCAACCGGTGAAAAAGCACATCTGCAAATGTGAACTATTGCTGTTTGGTAGCAATAACTATTTTTGGAGGGACTGATCTTATTCCAGAGATTACGGTGAAAGACAGACTGGGTGAACCAGGAGGAAAGTCAGATCATTTCTTAAAATAATTGGCTTGTAGGTGCCCAGACACCTCGGAGAGGACTGCCACCTCTCCCTGGTGAGGCACTGACTGCGCAAGAGTTGACACTGGTGGTATAACTGCCCAGAGTGGTCTGTTGGCCATGGTGGGGCCAAGGCTCTGGCTGTGTTTGGAGACAGCCAGAGAAAGCTCACCCGATGGCCATTACCTTCTCCTGCAGAGCTCATGAGCAGTATCTCCAGATCCAGGGGGAGGTCCCATTCCATACAGAGGTACTGTGCAAACTGGTTCCAGGTGGCAGGGCCAGCCTTCTCCAGCAGTTCAAGGAGCACCAAGACTTTTTCTCTGTGGTCGGTGATATCATCCAGCCTGTTCAGAGCCACCGCTGGGAGGAGGCACTGGGAAGTTGTGAGCAGCCAGTCGGGACAGTGACTGAGAAACTCCACTAACTGGGGGCGAGTGCTTGCTATGGCTGCTTCCAGGTCTAGATCATCTTTCTGAAACGGAGGCTGGAGGGATGAAACCAGAAAGGGTAGCAATGGGTACAGCAGCAAGAGATGTTCACCCCCACAGCCCTGCCATCAAGCAGCCATCACAGCCCTTCATGACTTGACCTGCTTTTCTACCTCTTGGTCCAATCCAGCATTTCTTATGTGCCTTACTCTCACCACAGCAAATCCCGGTCCAGCTGTGACGTGGTGCAAGGACCACAGGGCTCGTCTTCCTAATGCAGTGGAACTGCAAGGGACGGGAGCAACCACAGGAGTCAGTCCCTCTGGCATCAGCCAGGGAGAAGCTCTGTGGACATCTGTATCGCTGCAGTGGCAATCAGCCAAATATAACACCTTGGGCAGCCTTCACATGGAGCTGGACTTCTGGGAAGGCATGGGACTCCAAGACCAAGGTATTTTCCTGCACAAAGGGCTCAGGCAGCTGCTCTTGTGGTACGTTTTGTGGGGATGAACAACTCTTTGATGACAATGTCACCCTCCTTTGGTGACAATGTGTCACCAAAGCAAGGGTGTGCTTGTGTGAATGTCACCCTCCACTTCCATTTCCTTCCCACAGCAAAGCCATGCACATTCGGTCTCCTACCTGCATTATTGTGTGATCAGCCTTCTCTCAGCTGTCAAACGCAAAGGTGGCTTCTGCTCCATTCCCTGACAAAGAACTGATCTGCTAGTGGCAGCGTTTCAGCACACAGTGACACCCCAACGCGTGGTGCAAGCCCAAATGCAGTTGCCTCACTCGGTGCAGATGCCTAGGGAAAACAACAACAGGGCAGGATGCAGATATGAAAGAGCACAGGCGATTACACCGGTCCCGGATCTAGAAGGTCTGTCTTTGCTGCCTAGAGGTGAAAAGCTCCACAGCTGACCCCAGGATCAATCTCAGCTCAGACCAGCAGCAACCACAAATTTTGGAGCTTTGAGGATCCACTATCAGTGTGATGAAAATGTAGGACTGAGCCTTGTGCCCCAAGATGCAAGTGAAGACAGGCTTCAAGGGACTCACATTTTTCTTGATGTCACAGCCTGACTTGATCTGAGCTGGTCTTCTATGCCGACCTGCTGCTCTTAGCCCCTCTGTGGAAGCTGATGCAGAAGCAGCAGCTTGCTCAAGTCAGGCTGTCAGTCACACCAGAAAAACTGTGAAAAGCTGACCCTCTGAGGTTACACAGCTCTCACAAAAGAGTTCCATGGAGCTGAGAACACCAGCAGTGCCAGCGCAGCCCCCTGCATCTCAGCGGAGATGGCAAAGGGAACTGCTTCTGTCAGGACCCCAGTCCAGCTACAGCAGCATCGGGACTGTGCCACTGTGCTGTCCCCAGCAGACAGCTGCTGACACTGACGATGAAAGCCAGCTCCCACTACAACTACCATCACCACATTTGCAGAAAGGTGGTGAGAAACAGAAACCACAGGGAGCAGCCTCCATGCTCTACCCCCCCACCAACTACCTGTCATGCATCAAGAAGGGACAGTCCTTCCAGGCCTGAGACTGCCGCCCCACCTCGACTGCTGAGTCTACTTTTGGGCCCCTCTCGACAAGAAGGGCATTGAGGTGCTGGAACATGTCCAGAGAAGGGCAACGGAGCTGGTGAGGGGTCTGGAGTACAAGTCTCATGAGGAGTAGCTGAGGAAGCTGGTGGTGTTCAGCCTGGAGAAAAGAAGGCTGAGGGGAGACCTTCTCGCTCTCTACAACTCCCTGAAAGGATAATTTAGTCAGGGAGGGTCTATCTCTTCTCCAGGCAATGGGGCAAGAAGAAACGGCCTCAAGATGTGCCAGGGGAGGTTTAGGATGGATATTAGGAAGATTTTCTTCACCAAAAGGGTTGTCAAGCCTTGGAACAGGCTGCCCAGGGAAGTGGTTGAGTTGCCATCCCTGGAGATATTTCAAAGATGGGCAGACGTGATGCTGAGGGACATGGGTTAGTGGTAACTTGGCAGTGCTGGGTTAATGGTTGGACTTGATGATCTTAAAGGTCCCTTCCAACCATAACGAATCTATCATTCTATGCTGTGGGACACATTCCCAGAGCTGCTCAAACACCTGAGCTTATGTGGGGTGGGGACAGGACAGTGACCAACCTAGCTCAGCCGTTGAGTGTAAGCATCCTGTTGGGTATAACTGTTTCATCCCCTAACAAGGCTGGTGCCCACAGTGCCATTCCCCAGTTCCTGCTATTCCCCAACCCAACAGCAGCAGCTACCCCGCCATTACCAGGATGGGGAGATGAGGGGGGCGTGCTGCAGAGCTCATCCTCTTTAGCCCAGCCCTCACTTCCCAGGCATGCTCTCCTCTGTACTGACTCTTCAGGTATCTACAGCAAAGGGAGCCACAGGCCTTCAGGCTTTTTATTTTTGCCACCTTCTTGACCCAGACAAGGAGGAAAGTTACAGATCTCCTATAGAACTGGAGAGAACTCAAAACAGAAGACAGAAGGGCACTGTGATAGAAAGAGTCGAGACCTTCTCATCCATGCACAAACAACTCCTAATGCATAGGAAAGTTATGCTCATGTTGGAGTAGAGCCATGTTGCTCCATGGGGCACAGCACACAGATGTAACATCGCCTCCCCAAATCGCTGCAGGGCATGGCACGCACCCAGGAGCTGAAGACACGACAAAAAGCAGGCACCAGGTTGGCACACTGGAGGTAAAACTGCTCAAGAAGTTTGTTCTGCTTGAGCTTAAGAGGATCCCCCTTCTCCCATCACCCAGTCCTCTCTTGTACGACCTCTCAGCCAGCCTCGGATGTTCTGAGACAGAGCCAAAGGGACAAAACCTGACCGAGTGCTGCAGCAGAGGACTGCATGGGCCTCATCAGTCTCTCCTGCTTCTGTGCTCCAGAAGCCAAGCAGACACCTGAGAAGAGCAAAGCTGGTGATACTATATGCTCTTTTACCAACCCCTGGCTCACCACGACACAAGCTGGTTATTATGCAGCATCACCGTGTACTGTTATAACACAGCATCGCTGCAAGAAAGGCCCTACCCAGGTTTCCATTCCAGATCAAGCTTTCAGGATGCGTTATATAAAAAGTGAGGCACCTCTGGGATCTGTCAAGATGTGGGTAAAACTCCCAGTTTGTAAAAATTCTCTAATGCCTGTCATCCATTATTCTAACAAAAAACAACAAAAAAGTCCCCAGTGAAATGAATTTAGACTTAACCAGGCTCAGTTTTCTCCTCAGGCTGTTTCCATGATGCCAAAAAAATAAAATCCTGAATCTCACTGGAAAGGACTCTGAAAGTTTTCAATCAAAATGTTTTATTATTAAATTCACTTTATGTTATCAGTTATAAAAATAAAGAATGCTAATAGTAACATGTGCATTAAAAACAAAGGAAATCATGTTTCAATTAACCGGAAAGCTTAGAAGAAAACACTTAAATGCTAATATTTAAAGAAACTGCAAAGTAACAAGGCTTCCTGCAAAACAAACTTCCTTTCCCAATAGCCTGATCAGTTAACCTTTAGCAACTTTAATTTTATATTTCTCCAGCCAAAAACCAGAAACCTGTAGACAGCAATGTCCTGACTTTATTCCCCTCATGACCAAGAACAGCCTACTTAATGAGATCGTATTAAATTAATTTAAAAAAAATAAATAAATCAGATCTTAATGCCAATGAAGACTGAAAGCCATTCAGACAAAAACTAGACTCCTAGGAATTAATGAAAGACTCATATTCAGGAACAAAACAAGACTGAAAAGTTAGATGAAAGCTCAGGTGATACTGCACAGCTCCTGCTCTGCTAAATACGTCAGAAATGATGGGCAGTAACCTACAGTAAAATATCACTGAGCTCAAAAAGAAGCACAAAAACCTCCCAAGATGAGCCAGAAAACTTCTGAGCTTTGCCCTCATTTTTCAAATGCAGAAGCACCACAATAAAACATTGCAAAAATCACACCTCCCCTCCCCAACTTGGCATTCACACCATTCCCAGCCATGAAAAATAAAACCGAAATGTGAAGCTCCCTGTTGCAAACCTTGCACGTGCTACTCACCAGAAGCCCAGAAACTGACCAGCACCAAAACCGAAGTGGGGGTCACAGAACAAAGGAGCTGGGGACAATCTCCGCTGCCCGATTTCTTCACTTGCTGACCCTCCGCTCTCCCAGGGCACACAGCCCTTCGCTGCCTTTGGGATCTGAGGAGCAAAAGCCAAACCAAAATGAAAGTAAAACAGCTAGGAATTCCCCAACTGCAACTCGGTTGTGATAGAAACAGTGTGATGAGCAGAAGAAAATACATCAGAACAGCTGAAGAGTGTTACCCTATTCTAAAATCTACAGCTGGGCAGTAAGTCCCATAAAGCTTTTAGAGAGTGGCCCAAAGAAAGGGGATTCTCATGAACTCTGACTTGGTTGTGCTTAAGGCTCTCATAATGGGAATGTTTTTATTTATACACATATCTGATTACTCTGGCACATGGGGAAATATTTATTTACTGTTTCCACTATATCTAAGAGAAAAAAAAGCAAGCTGCCTTTTCTTTGGAATGAAGGCAAGGTTTAAATCAGAACATAGTAAATGGGAATGATTTGAGGAAAAAAATCCCAGGTTTCTAGTTAGAATGGCACGCAGAGATCTCCAGATCCAGCAGAGAGGATGCAACAAACAACGAGACACTACTAATACTTTTCTAGGTGCCAGAGAAGCTAAGTTGGAAAAGCAGAGACTGCCTGCAGCCAAGTCCTAGACAAGGCAAGGTGACCCACGGTGCTCTTTTAAAATGAGTTTATCAGGGGAAAAAAAATAATAACGAGGTCCTGATATAAAGGCTCGTGATGGAAACACTTGCTCTGGTGGTCGTGCCTCCAGCATGGCGCAGGGGATGAGGGAGCTCGGGAAGAACCGGGGGGCGGCTGGAGGGACTGGGGGTGGTGCGGAGCAGCTGGGAAGGCAACAGGCAGCACCTCCTGCCAGATTTTGCCCCATTTTGCCAGTTCTACCCCATTTTGCCATCTTCCCCGCCAGGATGATGCCACCACAGCTCCCACCCATGTCTCCACCAGGCCAGGAGCTGCCGTAGCGCTACCAACGCAACGCCTTTACGGCCAAACTCACGGGTCTGCACCTAAAAATCCCAAATCCCATCCTTGGTGGGCTCCAATAAGCCATTCTGGCCTGTGGACGCCGCAACCTTTGGGCAGCATGTTGCAGGAGCAAAAGTCACCGGCGGCCACACTTCTGACCCCAGCCATGAGCATGGGGAAGCAAAGGGGCGCAGCCACACGCCTGACCCCCCAAATCTAAATCCGCATGCGATGCCCCAGCACAACACCTTCGCCCCAGGCGGGGAGGAGGCAGAAGGGAGGACGGGGCAGTATCAGACGACGCTGCCCGTTCCCCCCTTGCTCGGGGCGACACACCCGCGGCCACTCACCTCGCTGTGTGGCTCTGTCCGGCCGCACTCCCCTACCGGCGCGGAGCCGCCTCAGGGTCGCCCCGCCGCGGCCGCCCGGAGAACCGCACCCGCCCGGAGAACGAAGCGGCTTTGCCGGGAAAGCACGTGGGAGCGCGGAAGCGCCGGCGGCTCGGGCTCAGTGCCAGGACGGGGCGAGGAGCGCCCGCCGCTCCCTCAGCGCCCGGCCCCGCCGGGGCCGCCATTTTGCGGAGGGGCTCGAGGCGCCCCCTCCAGCGCCCCCCGGGATGGGGCTTCGGCCACCGTTTAGCGGTGGGCGCTGCACCCCCACATGGAGGCAGCTCAGGGACCCCCCGGGGTAGCTGCTGGCCGCTTTCTTGCATCTCCCCCTCCTCGCCCTTCAGCAGGGTCCCCGCTCCCCTCCTCCATGCAAGGGCAACCGTCTTTCCCAGCCCCGAGGGCCTGTCACCACTGCATGTCTCCAGTGGACACAGAATCTTAGTGGTTGTGTGGGAAATAAGCTAAGTTTTGCTTCAGCTAATTGATGTATCATTGTTAGTGTGATAGTACTAACAAAGAAGCCTTAGTAATAGTAGAGTCTAATAAATTGTATCCAATTAATCCCCGGAAATGCCCTTGGTCTCTCAAGGGATCTTTGTTTGCAAAGCGTTATCTAGGTAAAGAGAAACAAACTGGAACATGGCCTTCAACACAAACACCCAAAGGGTAGGGGAGTATCAATAAGGCCAAAGAAACCAGTCTGGTAAATCTGCCAAGTAGATGGTAACAAAGACTGTGAAATAACGTGTAGCATAATCAACTAATCAAAGGCGTATTTAGGATAATGATTTCATAGAATAGGTGTGTGTGTGTGCCTTATATAGGAAAAAGTGCAAAATAAACCTGTCAAGTGGTCGGGAAGAATGTGAGCTCCAACTTCTCAGCCAATGAGAAGGGAGACAGAGACTCAAGCGGCCGGGATAAAGGTATAAAATACCTGAAAGATAAAAGATCATCGTGCATCTATTTTTGGTGCACCCGATTCAGCGCTGTTTCGTATTAATAAATTATTTTTTTAACCTTTGCTTCGGTGACTTTGTCCTCTTTAAATTCTAAGATGTGAGTCGGTGTTTCTCACACTGGCAAGACCCCACGGAACCCAGGAAGAAGGGAACCCAGATGTGAAGAAGGGAACCCCGTCGTGCCTCCCTCCCTTTGCACCCCCTTCCCTTTTTTCCTCGAGTTTCTCAGCATCCCCGCAGCCGGACCTGTTGCCTCTCAGCGGGCCCCGGTTCCCTCCCTC
>NW_015090776.1:4178961-4179535 GCF_001431845.1 Calidris pugnax | reverse complement strand
GGAGCCCTTCTAACCGCGGTTCCGTCTCTCCGCGAGGAGTCCGGCCGGTGAAGGGGCGAAGCGAAAAGGTTCCAGGTGAAAGAAGTCCCATGGGAGAGTATAATGAGAAATAGGCCTAATGAAGAAAAGAACCAGGATTTGATAATCCCGGTTGGAGCATTCCACCCGACAGTCCTTTAGGGGTGATGCTCGGAAGTCGGGGGCAGGGTCGCACCCGCGAAACAATGATGCAGTACTGTGTGTTTAAATGAGTGAAAGCACTCATTGGATCTAACCGGTTGTATTGGCCACAGTTCAGGCCAGTGGAGAACTAGGAATGCTGGGCTCTATAAATTGATGAGCCTGTGGCATTGGGCCGAGCGCAATGTGTAAAGACAGCGCTGTTCACGGCCGTGCTGCGGCAGCAGGGGCTGCTGCTGTGAATCAAAAGGGAGTCAGGCTGTATTAGCCTGGGCTGGTTTGTAATATGCTTTGTGCATATCTCACCCCTTATTTGTAGCAAAAGATCTGGGGTGGGGGGGGGAGAAGAAATAACAATGTGGAAGAGCAAGGTGACCCTGAGAGACCCTGTGCT
>NW_015090776.1:4145026-4177219 GCF_001431845.1 Calidris pugnax | reverse complement strand
GAAAATATTGTACCCAGGGAAGGAGAACTATTTTTGTCACCAGGAATGGATTGTTACAGTTCACTGTATACCCCCTTATAATTGTCAAAAGTACCAAGGAAAATGGAATCAAATGCACATGAAACTTAAAGATAGTATTTAAGTAAAATATTCCTTCTACAAACCTTAGCATGCGGGATGCAAGGCAACAAGTAAAGAAATTAGCAAAAAGGAGAATTTAAAGATTCTTTGTTCTTGACTTGCCAGAGGGACAACACCACTAGCAAAATCATGTAATAAGAGTTTATCAATGAGCTTGACAAAATCCGAATGAGACTAAAAAATATTTCACAAAATTTTAGTACTAAATAGAATAGTTAGACTACAAGCCATTCTCAAAGTAATTACTACAAACACAAATGCGAACGGCAATATATCAAAATAGGTTGGCATTAGATTACCTATTGACAGAAAAAGGTAAAATATGCGGTAAATATAATACATCAAAGTGTTGTCTTAAAATTGATGATAATGGACAAGCTGTGAGACAGATAACAGCAAATATCAAAAAGCTAGCACATGTTCCGGTGCAGAAGTGGCAGTCCCTGATAGATATCAACTAGTGGAGTGGCGTCTTTGGAACATCTTGGTAAAAAAAAAAAATAATAGACTTTGTTTTGATATGTGCTACCGCTGGACTGCTGTTCATCCCTTGTTTTATTCTGTGTGTAGTGAGGTTAGTCTCCAGTGTAGTAGAAGGAATGCAAGTAGCTAGCCTACCAAGTGTGGAGGCCCCAAGTTAAAGTATTGTATCACGAAAAGAGTATAGTCCTACGAAAAAGAGACTACCGAATAAAAAAAGAACAAAGTGTAGTGAGGTTAGTCTCCAGTGTAGTAGAAGGAATGCAAGTAGCTAGCCTACCAAGTGTGGAGGCCCCAAGTTAAAGTATTGTATCACGAAAAGAGTATAGTCCTACGAAAAAGAGACTACCGAATAAAAAAAGAACAAAGTGAGAGATTGCAGTTATTACTAAATAAATGGAAATGAAATTATTAGCTTCAGCAAAAATGTAATAAATAAAAAGGGGGTGGATTGTGGGAAATAAGCTAAGTTTTGCTTCAGCTAATTGATGTATCATTGTTAGTGTGATAGTACTAACAAAGAAGCCTTAGTAATAGTAGAGTCTAATAAATTGTATCCAATTAATCCCCGGAAATGCCCTTGGTCTCTCAAGGGATCTTTGTTTGCAAAGCGTTATCTAGGTAAAGAGAAACAAACTGGAACATGGCCTTCAACACAAACACCCAAAGGGTAGGGGAGTATCAATAAGGCCAAAGAAACCAGTCTGGTAAATCTGCCAAGTAGATGGTAACAAAGACTGTGAAATAACGTGTAGCATAATCAACTAATCAAAGGCGTGTTTAGGATAATGATTTCATAGAATAGGTGTGTGTGTGTGCCTTATATGGGAAAAAGTGCAAAATAAACCTGTAATAGGTCAAGCGGTCGGGAAGAATGTGAGCTCCAACTTCTCAGCCAATGAGAAGAGAGACAGAAACTCAGGCGGCCGGGATAAAGGTATAAAATACCTGAAAGATAAAAGATCATCGTGCATCTATTTTTGGTGCACCCAATTCAGCGCTGTTTCGTATTAATAAATTATTTTTTTAACCTTTGCTTCGGTGACTTTGTCCTCTTTAAATTCTAAGATGTGAGTCGGTGTTTCTCACAGTTGGAAGGGACCTCCGAGATCATCGAGTCCAACCATATTAAAAAACAAACAAAACCCACAACAAACCCAAAACCACCACCTACCAACTAAACCCCACAACCCCACCACATCACACCCACCCACAACCCAACAATCTCAGGCACTAGAGCATACTGAATTAAAGAATAAGGCCAGGAATAGCTTGAAGGTTTGCTTACCTAAGTATGACTTAGCAAATGTAGCCTGACTGACCACAAAGAGGGGCCTGCAGCCCCTGCAGAGCTACGATAAGTAACAAGACAGGAGGGCTGGCACGTAGGCAACAGTCGTGAGGCCAGCACAATGTTATCTTATCTCTGACAAATGGAGAACTCCAAGAAGGAGGTAGCATATGGTAATGAATTACTGGAAACTAATGAATATGTTAAAACACCTTACATGAATATGTATGCATATATGTTGTCAAACCAACTCCGTCTGGCACGCACATTTGGAGGAGCGATCCCCTGTGCGTCCAGCGCTGCAATAAAGAATACCTGCTTAATAATCATCCCGGCTATTGAGTCCTGATTTCATCTTTCACGGCATCAATTCCCTGAAGAGCCATGTCTACATGTTTCTTAAATACCTCCAGGGATGGTGACTCCACCACCTCCCTGGGCAGGCTGTTCCAGTGCCTGACCACTCTCTCAGTAAAGTAATTCTTCCTAAGATCTAATCTAAACCTCCCCTGCTGCAACTTCAGACCATTTCCTCTGGTCCTGTCATTATTCCCTTGGGAGAAGAGGCCAACCCCTGCCTCTTGACACCCTCCTTTCAGGTAGTCGTAGAGGGCAATGAGGTCTCCCCTCAGCCTCCTCTTCTCCAGACTAAACATGCCCTCAGCCTCTCCTCATAGGACTTGTTCTCCAGACCCCTCACCAGCTTGGTGCCTCTCCTCTGGACACGCTCCAGCACTTCAATGTCTTTCCTGTAGTGAGGGGCCCAAAACTGAACACAGTACTCGAGGTGAGGCCTCCTTGAGTACTGGTGGAGTACACCTTCCCCCCCAGCAGGACAAGACACCACCAAATGCCTTTTTTCTGCCATTTCTTTTTTTATTAATACTCATTCTAGCAGGATGTCGTACAGGAGGACTAGAGGGCTGTGGCTTGGCAGAAGCCAGTTCCCATGGTCTTCAGCAGGCATTGCCATGCGAGAGGGAAAGTGTCACCTCAGCACTGGTGGCTGCAGAGCGGCAGGGAGCAGAGACAAGCTCTGTGCCGGTGCTGGGAAGACTGGCGGAGGCAGTGATGGGAACAGGATGGGAAGGAAAAGGAAAGTTGCCACTACACCAGGGGCTTCGTCAAGGCCAGTGTTGGCCACACCATGGTGTCATGGGTTTCGTGCCACTTGGCTCTGGCTGTGATGTCTTGGACACTGCTGGTTGAGGACCAGTAAGATAAACCTTGGCTGCCATGGAGCAACACCATAGAGCAACCTGTCAAGTGAGCTTACTCAGAGTGCCCCAGCTTTCTCCTCCACCAGCTGTGACACCATGGCCACTGGAGAGATGTTAAGCTGTTGTGAGGAGCAAGGAGGTGCTGGGGCAGCTCAGTGGTGATGAGTGTGGGAGAGGAGCAGGTCAGAGAGTCCTGGCTCATTCCCCAGGGAGGACATCCATGGGACGGAGCAACCACCATGGCCAGAGAGCCCAAGAAACAGAGGCCATGCTGCTACCAGCCTTGCAGGGCTCTTTGTGGAAGCCCCGACTTTAATACTGCTTTGTGAGGGAGGAGAATGTCATCCTCTGCCTTTGTTACTGTGATCCCCATTGCAGTTTTAGGCTTGGTGCCTGAGATCGCTTCCAAGTGAAAGGACAAGTTATTAAAAAGAGAAGCATGAATTCATAGAGGAAAATAACTAAGCCACTTCAGATAAATTATTGCACTGTAGTAGGAAGGAATAGGAACCTGCTGTCTGACTAGACACTTGCACTGTGTCATATAATCTCTTTGGCTTCCTTATCATTTTTATTGCTTCTCTCAAGGTTGTTTCAACTAATAATTAGCTCTAGGCATAATAATTTGCCTAGAGCTCTACACAGACTCTACAGGCTCTGGAAAGAAAGTACCCAGGGCACGAGATCTCTGTGTTATGGTACCGCACTGTAAATTAACATCCCATTTACTTTTTCTGCCATAGCCAGGTCTTTTAGCAATAACTGGTTCCGAGCTTACTTGGATTTTGGTAATGTCATGCGAGCTGCTGAAGGCTGTCAAAACCAGGAGCCTCTTGTGTCATGGTAGAAACGAAACCCAGGATCAGCACAAAAGGTGCTTCATTTCCAAAACAGAACAGCAGAGATGCCAAAAAGTGGTCAAAGCCCATTCTTGCAGCCAACCGTCAGCGATAACCCAGAGTCTGTTCGAGGGTCCAACCCTTACTCCTAAGCACACAAGTCCTTTAAAGATCCTGAAAAAGCAGCATGCATAGAGGTGCAGACTTCAAGACCTTTGCAGAGGAAGTACAAAGTACTCCATGGAAATACAATTGCACAGAAACCAGAGCATTTCTTAGGAAAAGGAAAGAAAATTCAACCAAAGCTGATTTAAATCAGCTTGTCTTTTAATTGGTTCACACACAATCTTTCTGTTTGTAGACAAGCTTCTATGCTCCTTTATGAAGAGATCAGCTCTATAATCTTTTCTCAAGAAAATCAAGAAGCAAATGATTCGGGAAGCTAAAGTCAAGTTGTACAATTACATATCCCTAAAAAGGGAGGGAAAAAAAAAAAGTATTATATTAGTTTGTGCCACATTCCCAAGAAGGGCTTTGGGAGTCAGGTATTTCTGAACTCTGCTTACCTTTCTTGTGATGATCTCAGGATTTCTGATCTCAAATAGATGAAGCCCTTTGCTGTTCATCAGTGAAGTCAAAGCTGGTTCGATTCCTGTGGAATCAGTAAACCCACCCTGTTACGGGTACGGCCATCCTGCCTTGCTGCTTACTGCACCCTTGTGTGCCTGTTGCCAAAAGCTAATTTGTGCCCCAACGCCCCGCAACCTTTGGCCTGAAGGAAAACTCACTTTTCCTTTGTCCCAGCCATTTACAAAGGGTTCCCTGTTCCCCAAGTGAATCCAGCAGAAATTCACATCAGTAACATGGTTTCCCCCTCCCCAGCTGTCAGGGTTATTGATGTATTTTTTCAGTGTTTAGGAGCTCTGATGTTGGACACCTTATGGAGTACATTGGCACTTCCCCAAAAGGAAAACTCACTTGAAATCACCTCTGGGATCCCGACAGCTGAGATCATTGTCTGCAGGAAGTTTCTTATGGACGGGTCATTCTGAAAGCCAGAAAATTCGTACAAAAGAGTTTTAAAGACATCGTTTAGCAGTAAATGGCCTAGAGAATACCTGCTTAGGACTTACCTCACTTGGATCAGCTGTGCATTTAAAGACTTTAAACTCTATCCTGGAGGGAAGGAAAAGGGGGGGAAAAGGTCAGTAAGAGCTACAGAGATCCTCTTTCTGTGCTGCTCTCAGACATGGGCTAAAAGAGGCAATGAGACCCACAAGAGTCTACAGTACCCACCTGGAGTCCAAAGGGTAGAGAATGAGTTTCTTTTCTGCATAGGCAGCTTGGATGGTAACCGTGATTTCCTGCAGGGAGATGAGCAGCAGAGCTGAGATGTAGCTCATCTTGCCTTATAGCAGGGAGCTGCATTTGGAAATTCTACTTTATTTCTATGACCCAGAGTTGAACTTTACCTCCAGATATTACTAGAGAAGGATTTTTCTTCTCCATTTGCATGCAGCAAACTTCTCCCTGATGCCTACAGCCTCAGCCTGTGGGGCTCCAGACTGGCTCATCCACAGGACTGATGGTTTTGCCACTTTGTGAACCAAATCGTGCTTGAGGAAGGAAATGGTTACATAAGGTGTTGCTTACCAACTACCAGCCATCTCAACGTGAAAGATCTTCAGACTGGATGTAGAGAGGCCAGCCCCAGGGTAGCCAGGGCCACCACATGTAGTAGTCTCACATTTATAACCAAGTTTAAAAAGAAAGCAATCTCTGCATTCTGGCCATTTAGGCTCATTTTTCTTGCTTTTCCCTGTATGTAAACATTCATTTAAAAGGAGCATTTTGTGATCCAGTTGCAGGTCACAAGCAGGGGTCTGGCAGGCCAGGAGCAGATCCCATCCAAAGAGCTACTATTTTAGGGACCACCTCTAGTTCAGTGCTTTTGCACTCCTACCAGGACCACCTGGAGCACAAAAGAAGAGCCGTGCATATTTCCCCTTAACATCCTGCAAACACGTGCTACTTGCAGAGGGCAGGAAGGAATTATTCTCTATTCCAGTCCCATAGGAGATGACAGTTTAACCATTTAAAAATAGTCTGGTCTACGCTCAGGCAGTGATTTGCTCTTGTGCAGTGTTTAGTGTTTCTACCAGCCCATAATTAGACGGCTGGACAAACACACTGCTTTCTTGTGACATTGCCCCCAACAGCAAGGGTGTTGGCATTTCTTTTTTCTGCCTCCTTAGATTCTGGATAAAGCAGTTTGGGGTAAAACACAGTGTAATCGGGAACTTCCATGCAGACACAGAGGAAAAGGGTATATTTTGAGGTTCACATTCTTCACAGCTGTATCTTCGTTTCAGAGACAACCGTTCTCTATGTGGGGGGCAAACCTAGAATTTGGGAATGAGGAGATTTCAAAAGAAATACATTCCCACGGTGCTGTCATTTCTCTCCTGAAATACCTCAGCTAAAGGAGTTTCACTGTCTGATACAGGTTAATGGGGGCTCATCAGAGCTTTCCAGTTCTGCACTTACCACCTTGCCCACCCGTGAGGAGTCCTTGAGCCAACACGGTCACTACCATCATTCCCAGCTTCAGACAATGAGGGAAGAGAGGGGAGCATTAGAAGGAACTGATACACCTGCTCCACTTCCCATGGTTTAGTCATCCACCCTTCCCAAAGGGCTCCCTGCTGATACTGTCCCTGAGAAGCTGGAGTGGTCCAGACTCAGCACAGAGACTATCCCAAGGTCTTCACAGTCAGGAGAAACAAGAACTGACCTTCTCCATGTACAGAACCGTCAGGGGCTCTTCTCCCAGGGGAAAGATGCTGATCTCCACTCCTACGAAAGACTTCACGACAGTCCCTTCAGGCTGAACAGAGATTTGGGGATGGGCAAGACTCCACACCTTGGCCACAGAGTCATTATAGGAGGTGCCTTGAAAAATCTGGTCACGTAAGGAGCAACAGAAGAGTCAGGCTTTTTCCATACCACATCCCCATTTCACACCAACTTTCCACACAACTGCATCCCCTTCATAGTCCCCAGTTCCCCCTCCACTTCACAGAAGCCAAATAACCAGGTTTCAGGGAAGCTGTGCCAGCATGGAGGGTGGAGAAATCCTCCTTGCAAAGCACAACCATTTCTCCATCACTCCCTGGGTTTCTCCATCAGGCCCACCCAAGACTCTTGAGTTGTTGAGGAAAGGACACGAGATGTTTTAATGCAACAGAATCCATTTGAAAAGTTCTTCATCTGACATAAAATGCAGTTACCGTCTGCACTGCCTTCCGCTGCGCTTCCGTGTCTTCCGTTTCAAACAGTGCCTTCAGAAACAAACCAGAAACAGGTTGTAGAAGAATGAGAGAGGTTATAGTTAGCCCCGACGCAGGCTGGTGTGTGGCCAATTCAGCTCGTGGCTGAGCTCACCCCCTTTCATTTCCCGCAGAAAATCATGTCACCATATAACTCAGAAGACAAGTTTTCTATCGGCTGACGCTATTGCTCCAAGAGGTAACACTACCTGGTAGCACACCCTTGCTAAGGACGTACCAATTTCTGACCAGGATCACATGTACTGGCTGACTACAGATACCCGTCTTCTACAGAAATTAGCTCTCACCAAAAAAAACAGTATTTAGGCAATTTTATACTCTCTTCCCCGAAATATGAAGTAAGGAGGGAACCACCCCTGAACTAGTCACCTTCAGCTTCTCCCCTGTGATAGTCAGTCCCAGGCGCTTGTCCAGGAACGCTGCTGAAGCCAGGGAGTTGAGGATGTGCTCGGACAGCCAGAAGTAGAGCATTCGGGACTCGGACAGCAGCGACGGGGAGAAGACAGAGTCACTGAAGACATCAGAGTAGTTCTTATACAGGACAAGGCCCTTTAAAAGACAGCAAGCGTGTGGGCCAAGACAAGCACCAGGGAGAGAGGACAAAATGTCAATACCTGCATTTCTGGCAGGACTCAGGGCAGAGAGTGAGCTGGTCGGCATCAGCCCACGCCGCAGCACCGCAGCAAGGGACCCGTCCCTCCCAGCCCTTCAGCAGACATCAGCACCAGGGAGACCTTCTGTCTCTGCAGCCCGTGTTACTGTACCTTGTGGTGTGATTCCAGGTAATTTGCTTTTATTAGAGGAACTGATGCAAGGGAGATATCAAGTCTGATATCCTCATCCTGGACAAAATTTGCTGCAGGAAGCAAATACAAAAACCTCACACCAGAAGTATGACTTTAAGCAGAGCTTGTGACAGTTGCTTTTAGACTTGGTGCAGGAGGAGACTGGGTGTTATAAAAGGACACAGGGATGGGACTGGAGAGTCCTACTGCCATCCTGCTGCTGCTCACTGACTCAGTTTCTCCACTAGGAAATATGGGTAATTGCTCTCAGTTCTACATTCTGCTCCTTTTCCCTGATATTTGGGGCTGGGAACCATGGGAGAATCTTCAGCTAGCAGATGCAGATGCTGTAATAACTCAGCCCCAGTGCTTTCTTCTGTAATAGCCATCATCAGGCCTTCTGTAGCTGTCCTGCACCTCTGGTCATTAAATAATGAAGGAGAAATACCTTATGAACTGAAAAGTGTCTTTCCACCCGTGCAGTCACCCTTAAAAATCAACCTGATGCAGAAAATTCAAAGCATAACATTGCTAAGGTTTATTCTGCTGTCTGAGGGCTTGGGATCCCATAGGAATTTTTGAAGGACTTTTTTGAAGGGTGTGGCTGCTCTCCTGCTGGGGCTCAAATGCTACATTAAAAAAGAAAACAAAACAAGGATATTTACCTGCTAAATCGTGTACAAAATTTGCCAGCACCTGGGCAAGAAAATTGATTTCGTTGCACACCTACAAAAGGAAAAGAGGGGAAAAAACTGGAGGCGGAGGGTGGGATTGCTTGTTGTAGAGCAGAGCTGGGCTGCAGGGTGAGATCTGGGGGCTGTCAGTCAGAGGCCAGCACCATCAGAGATCCCAGTGTCAGCACAACCTCCCTCCTCATCCAAGCTGGGGTTTTTTTGTAGATTTTATTTATTTGCCTTATTTTTTCCAAGCCCTAAAATGATACTGCTATTATCTTGTGGGCACAGGTGAGCAGAGGCACGTGTAGCGTACAAACCAACCCTTCCTCTGTCCATGGGCAGTGGCTGGTCTTACCTCACTCTTGAGAACAAGCTTCAAAGTGAAGGAGATGAAATCCGTGAAGAGCTGCTTCAGCCAGCCTGGCCTGCGCAAGACAGGGAGCATGGTCAAGGACACCCAGCAGTCCCCACGGTGGGTGACACTTGGGCTGAAGTGCTCAGGGACCAGCAGTGGGGCAAGCGAAGCCCAATTTTGAAGGGGGACAGACTCACTCCTTGTCTCCTTGGAGCCGAAGCGTCAGTTTGTGGAAACTCAAATAGCAGTCCGAGGCATCGGCAGCCACTTGGTCCTTCTGGCACACTGTGTGAGAGGAAAGAAAAAAGATAGTTAATTTGCTACCAAGACAAGGAGGGCGAGTGCACTTTGCAGACCTGGAGCAGGGCACCACTGCAGAGGAGCAGCTCTTGGGGGATGTTTCCAGAAGACTCAGGACCCTGCAAAGTCGGGGCAGACGGGACTACCTTGTGCCTGGATGGAGGGTTTCTGCTCACAGCTCCAGACAAACAAGTCTACCAGGCACCCTTCTTCACACTTCAGTTGGATACCTGCCTGCTCTTATCATCAGGGACTCAGCTGTCCCCTAACATCACGCAGGAGAACCTGGGCACTATGTGCAAGCCATAAACCAGAGCAGGGAAGGAATACAGTCATGTTGCGAAAAGTTTAAAAATTGCAGTATGCAGTATGCATTGAAAGCTTTGTGCTGCTCTTCTCCCCCTGGGAGCTTACCAGGAAAAGGTATTTTGAGGCACACGCGATAACCCACATCCCTTTCATCCCTTATGGGAGGGGGAAGACTGTAGTTTGTCTCTATCCCATTCTTGTCTAAATTTATTGACCTTCCCAAGGAAGAGGGCTTCATTTCCCAGAGCACACCTTGGGCCTTGTCTGGAGAGAGCTGAAAAAGTGCACTGTAAGGATGTTCAAACCTCCTGCAAAAAAGCCCTCGTTTGCCTCCTTCTGTGGAAACATCACCATTTTTTTTCCAAGTCATCCTGAACAGCAGGAGATAAAAAGCCGGTCCTAAAGACAGCCCAGAAGGCCAGTCCCTTCTTCACTTGCTGCTGGATTAAACTGGCATTACTTTGCTGAAATGGTTTGTACCATTTTCCTCTGTTTGGTGTGTTAAAACTACAAGGTTGTTGAGGGCCACGTTGTCTCCTGTGGGCACAGGGCAGCAGAGACCCACCTCAGCCTCTGGGTGCCGTCGGATGCCCACAGAGATGAGGGGAGCTGACCAAAGCTCGCTGTCCCCTCCGCGGGCCATCCTGCTGCTCTGGAGGGAGCACCCACACACAGACCCCCTGTGGGGGTAAGCTGTTACTTACTCAGTTTAATATTTATCTGGAGGTCAATGGAAGACTCGATTTCAAAATCAACCGAATGGAAGAGCTGCAGGCTGTAACGGCAGAAGAGAGGACATTTAGGAACCGGTGCTGGGGGCAGCTTCTCCCTGATGGCACGCCACCGCCTTAGCAGCACTCAGGAGAACAGGAGCATTAACCCCCCTTTTTCCCCGGTTAAAGTTCGTAGAGCAATGAGGCAGAAGGAAAAGGACAACTTTGTACAGTTTGGCCATCTTGTATCCTTGTGCGAGGGGAGGGCAGAATCGTTTGCTGCCATTATAGTGTCTACTTATAGTGCTGCTATATAAAGATCCAGAATGAACCAGTATCCCTGTGGAGGGTACAGATATAAAAAAAAAAAAAACAAAACGACACTCCCCCAAGCACCCCACCTGTGCTCATTTGGAGAAAGACATGGATTTTCCTTTGGTGTTGAAGGCTCAATGCAGCTAGTATTGTGTGATAAATAGGAATTACCAAAGCTCAGTTCACAGCTTAGAAACCTTCAAAAGACACTCCCTTCAGAACAAACACCAACACAGGACTAAGTCAGAACAACAACCAGCAGCACTCTAAGTTGTACAGGAAGATAAAGAAGAAAATAAAAATGTGTTTAAAGGCCTGAGCAAGGCAAGTGGTTTTGTTGCTGATGTGTTAAGAGACGTGATGAATGAAAGAAATGATGGAAGAAAGCAGAAGTGATGGAAGAAAGGCAGAAAGCAAGCTGAGGAGAGCAGTGGTGGGGCCGAGCAGCGCTGCTGGTGTATGAAACCTGTCGTGGCTCAGGCCAGGGCTGTGCCGTGGGGCCGGGCAGCAGCCAGCCCCCGGCTACTTACAACCAGGCTCCCGCATAGCCGTAGGTCAGGGTCCCTTTGAAGACGGCCGTCACGTTTTTAATGGTGATGTGAATGGCATCATTCTCCTTCAGCTCCACCTCACTCTGCTCTATGGACAAGTCATTGACCTGGATGCTGGAAACAACAGAAACCCAGTTTGTTCCCCAACTCCGGGGGCTGTTTTCTGTGGCCGGGGGGGAGGGGTTTTTTTTCCGAGGGCATGGGGTCTCTATGGGCCTTGTGCCACCTCTTGTGGCCAGCATTTGCAAATCACAGGGGCTGTGGTGCTGTCGCTGAGCCTGGATGCCCTGCTCCCCCCTGCCGTGTTCAGACACAAGGTGGGGGAAAGGCTTTAAAGAGGAAGCACAGAGCAAGGCGCAGCAGAAACAGCCCATTTTATTGCCGTGCTCCGTGCCAGCTGCAGCCACCACAGGAAATCCGTCCTGCCTTTGTACCGTGGCATTTGTTGTCCCCAAATAAAAGTTAGTAACACACCGACACCCAGCCCTGTTTGTCACGAAGCGCTGCCAAGTGACATCCTGCTGACAAGGGTGGCTCCGGCAGCCCCGGGTCCCCGCTGCCGCTCCGTGAGCCATGGGTACCATCTGTCGGTGACGGGCCCCAGAAGCTCCAGCCTGATGGGACAGAGCTCCCCAACCCACCAGGAACCCACTGTGCTCTGCATCCTGCCCACCGAGCTGGAAGAGCTCTTAAATAATAATACATCAGCACCTTAAACATCGATGTGCAAATTATCTGCAAGGCATCGATCAGAAAATGTGCCTGCCCTGGTCCAGACTTGTGCTCTCGCCAGGAATCGCTGGACCAAAGCTCCCTCTGTGGCCGGTTGCCGTTCCCCTCATCCTCTGTGCATCCCCCGGCCCAGAGACACAGAGATACTCACTTGCTCAGCCCATAGGCCACCTTGCCGAGGAGCCGCATGGACCTTTCCCCAGTGATATTGGGGAATTTGGCGTTTCTGAATGCTGCTTGGATGACCCGTGCTGTTTCCTGGTTCACTGTCGGTGGAAGAAAAGGGCAGAGATACCAAACTGCAAGTCTCTCCTGGCTACAAAGCCGGGCCCGCACCCTGGATTAAAGCCCTACAGAAGAATTTTAGCCAAGGCATTTCTATACGATTAAGGAAGCCCTAGAAGTAGCTTCAGAGTACGTTTAAAAAAAAAAAAAAAATCCCTAATTTTAACAGCTGAGGACAGCAGTGTGTGTGGCTCCACAGTAACCAGCAGGACCATTCCCAGGGACTCAAGCCCAGCTTTCACACACCTCATCTGCACCTTCAGGGCAGATTTTGGAAAGATTGAACCTGTGCTTTTCTGTACACCACGCAAGCTGTTGACTTTGCTCTGCTGCCTCTTGCCTGTATTGCAGTCAGCTGCTGGATTTCCAAAGGAAAACTTCTGAGACTGAAGGCTTTGTACACATTTTCCTAACGTTATCCAGCTTGTTCCAGCCTCAGCCTCGGGCAAACACTTTTACAGGACTATTTCCTTACAGAAATACTCTCTCTTAGTCTGGCCCAGTATCCTCTGTGTGTACTACTCTCGGAGGGGATGGAACAGAGCTGTTCCCACCCTTTGCAGAAGCACTAATTATTCTTCCCCTACCTGCAAAGCCCCAAAATCTTTGCAAATAAACCCATGGCAGCAGAGGAACCCCACTTCTCCCCTTCTGCACACCAGCCCCAGGAGATGAGATTGCAGCGAAAGTGAGAAATCAAACACATATTTGCTCCAATTCTTCCATCACACCCCCACTGAGGAGCAGCGCTAAAACTTTGGGCTAAGCAGAGGGGTTGGGGGCTGTTTTCTAGGTTCTTTGAGAAGTTGTGCCTATCCAGTGCTTTAACCCATACTCCCAGGCAGATATTAATACTTCTTAGTAGATAAACAGTTTTCATAAGAGCCAGGGAAAGCAAGGAACCCCTTCACTTGGTTGATCTATCACAAATTTCTGATGGAGAGAGGGAAAGGCAGCCCCATAGCAGACACTTACACAGCAACGCCGCCGGCTTGGTCATCCTGCAGGCGATCCCTGTGATGCTGTAAGGAAAGGGCCCAAACTCACAGGCTGCTGATGCGTGGATGAGCATTAGCAAGATGCCGAAGGTCCCCAGCCCCATCCTGCCAGCCCGGAGCATCCTCAGCCAGAGCAGAGAGCACCGACGAGATCAACTGATTCTTGACTGTGGCAAAGGCTGCTTTCATACCTCCAAGCAAGATCTCATTGGAAGCAGGACATGACCTGCTTCCTCCAGTTATCAAAACTCATCACACGTTTCCTAATCTTCCGATAGTTTCCTTAACACCCTTCAAGTCGCACGCCGCCTTCCTCCCACAGCAGGCGCTCGGGCTGCAGGACTTGGCAAACTCTCCTGCCAAAACTGCTTTAACTCAGGACATGCATGCATCGAGGCAGGAGGGGGATGGAGATTGGAAGGGGATAAAGCCTCGCACTGCCCCCAGCCAGTTCTTCATTTGCTCTTTGCTCATAAATATTGCACATTTCCCATTCTTGCAGCAATTTTCCAGCCAAGCCCTGTTCAAAAGGTACCCATGTTGTTAACTGCTCCTCCCTCCACTGATTTTAGACACGTTGTGGGGAAACTGAGGCACGCTGCTGGGAAGGGGAGCCCTCCTGTTACTGCTGGGAGGTAACAGGGTGAACCCACATCCCTGAAGGTCCCCAGGACCACAAGACCGGAATGCTCATTGTGTTGGTTGGATTTGTGGACCACCCTTGTTTTGCCACTTTCCTGATGGGGGAAGAGCCCTCTAAGTGAAGGGTTTCACACACCTTGCCCTCTGCTGCTATTCGGGAAGTGTTAGAGTTCACATCCACTCCCTGTGCACACCCACCCTGCATGCCACCACCCCCCTCCACACCCCTCTTGTGGTGCTGGGGTCCACCCATCCTAAAACAAGCTGGGGGACAAGACAGAGTGAGGTTATCACCCCAGCAACAAGGCTCCTGTGAACTATTTTGGCAGCACAGACTGACAGAGAAGGAAAGGTAAGATCATAGAATTGCCCAGGCCAGAAGGGACCTCCAAAGGTCATCTAGTCCCACCCCCCCCACAGTCAGCAGGGACACCACCAACTAGACCAGGCTGCCCAGGGCCTCATCAAGCCTCACCTTGAATATCTCCAGGGAAGGGGCCTCAACCACCTCCCTGGGCAACCTGTTCCAGTGCTCCACCACCCTCACAGTGAAGAACCCTCTCCTCATCTCCAGTCTAAAGAGATCCTAGCCATGCTGCGCTCAACCCCTGAGCAAGACAAGGTGCCAGCCTTCCTCCTCTCCCCAGCAGATGCCCCCTCCTCCCTACACCGGGTGAGCACATTTCCTCTGGGGAGCCCTGCTGTCCATGGCCCCCACCCTGTTTTCTTCCTGAGTTGAGAAAGTGAACGGCCTCGGGTACCCCGCGGGAGGCACTGCCGGTCACTGACCCGCCGAGGCTTCCTCCAGACAAGCGGCGTGGTGGCCTGGGACTGGCTGCCTGCTGCGAGCCAACATGGCATTACCTAAAAATTAGCTATTAAATGTTAGAAGCACATACAGAGATAGCAGGTGTGGGAAAGTAACAGAAGCTTGGCAAGGAGGACTGTAAACACACTCAAGTGACTTGTACATGGGGTGCTGGAAAACACATCTATCACACTGATTGTTGCTTAGTTTTATGTGTTCAACAAGTAGAACATCTGCACTTAAGATAACGAAGGCCTGGGATGGACTCAGGGGCACCTTCCTGAACGTGCCCGACACTCCTGCCCTGCTGCTGAAGAAGGTCAAAGCACAGCAGAAAACTGTGCCTGCCTGAATCCTTGAAATACAGGCAAGAACAGCAAGTGTGAGCTCTTGCTCTCTTGTTCCCTTGCTGACCAGGACTCTCTCTCACTCGGCACCACCTGTGTCCCCTGCTTGCCTGCCTCTGCCTGGGTGCTGCTTTGGAGATTCCCCAACCCATGAGGTATCAAAATTAAACTTGTTCTTTGCCTTTCATCCATGGTTTTGTGGTTGTTCCTGCGTCCTGCCTGCCTCAGCTCACACAGCAGCTGTCTGACCAGCAAAGGTCCCACATGGCAGCCCAGCGCCATCATCTCAGCTGCTGCAGCATCCTTGCTGCCCTGACCAGGAGGGAAGCTGGGGAGGGCACAGACACATTACAAAAGGATTTAAATTCAAGAGGCTTTAACCTCTTTAACCTTGCAAGAGCTCTGGTTTCTGTCCTTCAGCTCATGGCTCTCGTGTGCCCAGCCCTCCCCAGGAGCTTGCAGTTCAAGGGATGTTGATGCAGTGGCCAAGGCCTGCGGGGAGGGAGCCCTGCAGCCCCAGCAGGAGAGGGTACCCCAGACTCTGCAGCACAAACGTATGGGAGGAAACACAGTGCTTAAACCTGGAGTCAGGGATGCGATACTGCTGGGTGTCACACAAGCACATGTACCTGCATCCCCAGCACAGCTTTCAGCAGAGGAAGGACATGTTCCCATTTAATGCAGGATACAAGCTCAGGAGTGCTGCAGGCAGCTTCACTGGAACAGCTCTGGAGCAGACACTGCAGCAGGGAAGCAGAACCCGGCATCCATCACCATAAATGAAAGCAGAGCAGGACCCAGGACATCACAGCCATCCCTCTGCCCAGGACAGCAATTCCCACCAGCAGGAAGGAAAGGGAAAACCAGGGCATTTTGATACACAGACATTTGTCACCGGTGTCTAAGGGTAGAAAGACCAAGAACTCAGAGCCAACATGCCAGTCCTGGTAGATGTATAGTTAATTTACAGCCCCCTTACAGGCCAGCTCTCCTGCCCCACCACCACTGCAGAGGTTGCTGCTAGCAGATGACCTGAGCTGAGGACAAGGGAGGGCAGGGGACTGCCGGGCATTGACCTCCAGCCAGAACAGGAAGGCTAGAGACTTTCCGCCTACAATAGCAGAAGCATGTGGAACGTGGAGGTGCTGCGAGCATCCCTGCCCGGGAGTAACCAGGCAGCAGGGACACAGCAGCCCACCCTCCTCCTCCCAGTGCAAGGTCAGGCTAGCAGGAGGCAGGTCAGACTTAAAAACCTCAAAGAAAGGTTAAATTCAGCTAGCAGGAGGTGGGGCAGGCTTTGAAACCCAAATAAAGGTTAAATGCCCAAGCTAGTGTGTACTAGCAGGAGATGTTTTGATAAATATTTGCTGTGTAAGGCATTATCCAAAGGCCATGAACACACATACGTGCTCACCACCTTTCTGGGGCTTGGTCTATAAGGGAGTGTTGTTTTTCCCCAGACCCTCCAGAGCAGAAGTACATCACGGTGCCATTAATCTTCGTGCTGCTCTGACCCAAGTGTTTGGTGTTACCCCGCAGCTGCTTCCTGAGATAGAGCCTTCCAGGTACCCGGCCACACTCTGCCCCGTCAGCAGGACAGGCTCCAGCATCACTTCGGGGCTCACACGGGGGGGCAGCTGGGCAGGAGAGCAAACCTGAACTCCCTGCTCTCACACCGAGAGAGCAGAGGGACACGCTCCATCCCACACAGCCAGGGACTGCCACCACGTGAAGGCACATCCAGGATTGTGCCACCAAACCCCAGGAGCTGGAACGTTGAGTTGAAGAGAGCTCGTTTCTTACAGTTAGACAACAGGCTTAGACGCAAGACAGCAAGTAAATTCACCAACTCCAGTTTGCTAGTTGTGGTATTTTAACAAGTACGTCACTTGTAAGGTATACTACCCATGAGGGTTTGGGGTTGGTTTTTTTTTTTTTTTTGAACAACAGCATCTCACATAGTTTTCCATCAAATCCTCCAGAAACCAACCGGATTTCATAGAACAGTTTGGGTACTAGACCAGGTTGCTCAAAGCCCCATCCAACCTAGTCTTGATTTCCCTTCCAGTATCACCCATAACAACCTCTACAACCCCAAAGATAAGCTGGCACACACACGGCCCTAGGTCAGCCCAGGCTTTTCATAGCCAAGGTTCCCAAGGGCAGTGGGGCTGAAGCCTCGAAGAGCAACCAGTTGTGTTTCTGCAGCACTGACTCTGCACTGCCACATCAACTGCAAGAGGGAAAGCAGCAAATACAACTTTCAGTGCTAATATAAGAAATTATGGGTGGTTCCTCTGCAGCACAGACCAATAAGCAGACACAAGACATAGGCCTAGAAGCATCTCCCAACATTTGCCCAACCATCCTTGGCAGGCAGCCGGGCATTAACAGTCCTCAAGTCCCACTCCACCGATTTGTGACCCTGGCTTATACACCAGGGCTGTTGCTACCTCTGTGATATTCCATTTGACATTCAGACAACATTCAACACTGGCAGACATTTCAAGAGCTTCTTACAAAATAGAAGGGCTGGGATGAGGTGGTAAAGGTGCAGTTGGCCTGCTTGGTAACAAGATGGGGGGATAACTCTGGGATGGCCTCCAGCTGGCTTGTTGTCCCCCAGGAGAGACCAGCACAGCTCTGCAAATCCCAGTAGCCTCAAAAAAACTAGAGATGGATCCCAGGGCAAAGAGCAGAGGGAGGTTCTAACACTTCACTGCGCAAGTGCACAGCCATTGGCATGTCCTCAGCAGCCAGGGACCACCAGCACATGCACAAGTGAAACAGCTCTCTGGAGAAAAGGGGAAATGTCCCGCCTCCCACCCCCCCTCCCCCCGAGCTCATCTGCTCAGCACCAACCTCGTTCTCATGAGCTTTATGTTCCATGAGTTGAGGAGAGGAGCACACCCTTGGTGACCAACAGGACTTTGATGACTCCTCAAGTAAGCAGCCTGTTAGAAGTTCCTACAGTGAGAAGGAAGGTGCCCGAGATAAGACATCCAGTACATTTCTCCCTCAGCTTGTTTCCAGCAAGGACAGAGACCTGCTCTCAATTTGGGGAAGCTGCCAGAGGATTTCAGGAGACAAAGCAGCTGTGGACCATCACCACCCACACAACCTCCCTGCTTCCAGGGCAGCCCCACAGCACCCTCATGGCTCAACAGGTAAGTTCTGTCCAGCTGTGCCTGCAGGCATGAAGAGGATTTATCCAGCATTGGAATAGGCTGCCCAGGGAAGTGGTTGAGGCACCATCCCTGGAGGTGTTCAAAAGACAGGTTGACATGGTCCTCAGGAATATGGTTTAGTGGTTTTTTTGGGTTTTTATTTCTTATTTTTTTGTCAGAGTTAGGTTGATGGTTGGACTAGATGATCTTTGAGGTCCCTTCCAACCTAGACGATTCTATGATTCTACGATTTACATGAGAAGCAGAACCACTCAGCTCAGAGTGTGAGCCAGGACAAACCCAGCTTCCTAGACTCATAAACCTGTGATGTCCCCTCTGTTCTCTGCGAATTCAGCACTGCAGTCCCAGCACAGGATCACGTTATTCCCAGAAAACCGCCAGGACTCCTACACTCTTTCAGCAGCCTTGCTTTGCAAGTTTCACGGCTCATTTTTTCCTGTCTAATCACACACACCACCCCCCCATCCCGGGGATTGGGAAGAGGACTTTGGGTCACACCACGCTCCAGCTCCACGTAAGCCCAGGCTGCCTCAGTCACCAGTGCTCAGAGCCCACAGCCAAGCCCTGCTCTCCCGCCACGCTGGCAGCATTTCCACACAATCACACACTACTTGCAATGGCAGTATTTGCCCTGTGCCCTCTGCTGTTGTCACAGCACCCCTCCACCCCAACAGCAAACAGAGGTACACCTTTCACTAAGCCATTACAGAAACATTCTCTAAGGCCCAGCAGACTCCCTACCCCCCTCCAGCAATATTAGCTCTGCTTCATTAGTTTCCAGCTAATTTCAAACCACTCTGCCTGCTTAGGGGGTGTAGCAAGACCTCAAGACAATGCAGATGTTTTGCTGTCCCTGGTAACTTCTCAGATTAGATGTTTCCCAAGTAATCCAACACTCTGCTTGTTGCCTAAACCAGAACAGTTTATGTCTGTCTGTCAAGAAATATCTTCTCCCCAGATTGGGCCCAGGCACATCTCAATGGATTTAGGGACATTTCCAAGATACCCAAACTATGATTAGATACACCATGAAGAAAAAAAAAAAAATCCATCAACCACAAAATGCAGTGCTGAGTAGTAAATTTACCACTAGTGGGACAGGAAAGAGGGGACATTCCCCTCAAGATCCTCAAAGGCTTATGCAGAAGCTCCCCAAAGAAATCACAGAATGGTTCAGGTTGGAAGGGACCACAAAGACCAATCAGTTCCAACCCCCCACCTGTAAGCAGGGCCTCCTCCTCTCAAATTACTTCATTCTAAGTATTTACAGAAGACTTTATTGCTAAATTTTACTGCTTTGTCCTACCCATCCCCCTTAGGCGTCTCACAAATTAAAGATGTGGCAGAAAAACTCCTTGGCAAGAGGCTTGGTAAGGAAACTGAAAACGCATCACTAATGTTAAACTCCCTGCTGCAGGTAGCACCAACAAACCATGTCTAACCTCAGTCTGATCTGAAGCTACATCAAGCATTACAGGGCTGTGGCAACTGCTCCTATCAACTCACACATGATCACCCTGACGAGACACTCCTAAACACACACATTTGCCAACTGCAGGTAGCACAGAGGAAAAGCATTACAAGTTTTGAGAGCAGCTGCGGTCCCTGCACACAGCACATTTCAAGCCAAGATAAATCCCCGAGCCAAGATCATGCACCGCAAAGCCACCGGGAGTCACACATTGAGCTCAAAGGATCAAATGCCCAGCTCTCCAAACACCTGCAGAATTACCTGCCTCCAGATGTCCACAGCCTTTGTGCCAGCAGCTCTGTGAGCTACAAGCTCTCAAGGCACTTTAAATACAGGTTGCTGAGGAACACAGGTAAGGAGCTGAGCAAAGGCTCTGTGAGCATCTCTCCCCCTCATATCCCAACGCGTTTATCATGATTTTTCAATAAAAACAAGTTGAGAGCACATCCTGTGCTTTGCACAGGCAACTTTCCCATTGCTGAACAGTGCATACAGGTATGAATATAAATGCCTGCAAATTTTATTGCAATCAAAGCCCTTAATTGTATCAGAAATTAAAGGGAACACAATGAAATAATATAAGAGTTACTCTCAAGTGAGAATTCAAAGTTGAACAGAGACATTAGACTGCTTTAATTTTGCATCCAAAAGCAGTGAGGTTTACATCTTGCATAAATTCTTGCTAGATAGAGCTGAACACATTTAACTCTTCTCCCATGATTAGGTGGGGGGGGAGGGGGGGAAATTAAGCCTTGAGTTTAAACTACCTGAATTTGGCAACACGAAATTTAGCCTGCAATGCCACTGAGGTAATGGCTTATCAAGAGGTCACTGTCTTACAGTTCTCCCCTTTGTCCAACAAGGAAATGGCACCATACATCCTTCATAGGAAATTTTCAGACAGAAGATTTAAACTACTGTTGAAGCAATTTAACAATAGATCTTTCCTAAAAATCTGCTAATGCATATCTAGCAATTTTTTTTTTTTGAGATCCTACACTCAGTGTAATTTAAATAGCATTTGAACCATTCCAACAGGAATCACATTGCAAAGAAGCAATTTGCTTCTCTAACATTTTTGCACACCTGCTTAGAGCCCATGCATTTAGAGCACAAGTTTACAAGGTCGAGTCTCTACATGGGTACCTAATAAACACTACAGAGCAGAGTTCTTGGGAACAAGGGCAAACATCTCAGTCTCCAGGCTGTAATGACTTAAGGCTTCTTGCAGCTTCATTTGCCTGGGCAGTGAGAGCCAGAGGAAGCACCATCCACTTTCACTCCTGGTTCAGAGTTGGCACCTGAAGCCACCTGAAGCACTCAGGCAGACTAAATCCCATTGCAGTTGGACAAGTAGACTGGTGACAAGTCAGTTGTGAGTCACTCTGGGACCTTCTGGAAGGAGGGATGAAAAGAAAGTCTTGAAAAAAACCCATGCTGTGCTCATGAATGAGGGGTTGGCCTGCTGCAGTTCTTGTGAAACTTGTCCCTCATCAGGAGGTACCTCAGATTCATCTGCTCTGTGTGCGTTTTCCCCCTGTCAAAATAAAGGGTATTTGGAAAGTGAGATTATTGTAGAAATGAGTTAGAGGAATCAGGTGTCCAACAGCGTGTTTTGTTACCCAAATGTCACTGTCAGACATAAAAATTATCCCCAGACAACCACAGAGTTGAAAAAACAAGCTGCACTCTCTGTGCAGTGCACCACTCTGTGCAGTGGTGTTGGTTAACTCCTGTGGTATGTCCAACACTGTTTGGGACAGACATTAAGCACCTGATCAGGTAAACAATATATGTGTTCACAATTAAGTGACTTCTGCTGATATCAGCCAGGAGCATCAACTGGAAATGCAAGACTCCTAGTGCTGATATCCTCAAATCCTGTCACTCTGAACACTGCCTTCAGACACAGAACCTGTTCAGTCTGGGACAGGCCACTCTCCATCACAGCATCCTAAAGGCCAGAAACACCTAGAAGATGACATCCAGCCTGAGAGTTTGTAGAACAGAGGAGTTAGCTGCAAAGAGGGTGGCAATTATTCCTCCACAGAAGATAGTTTCTGATGAAAGTTTAAAGAACAAAGTTTTTGCTTCTACATTTAATTAGTAAACTGAAAATAAAACTTCACAGCATTTCCTGCTGATGGTTTAAAGCATACCAAGACAGTACCTGTAAGTTATTGTTCTGGTCCTGGTTTATAGCTGCTTGAGGAGCAACATTGCCTGGGAAGGGCTGAACTGGTCTCCGTCTAAAAGGAAGCCATCCAACATGGTGCCTGGAGGAGCCAACAGATTTTTTTTAGTATTGGTTAAAACCCACTCCTTCCTGTTACCCCACCACAGTTCAAGTAACATCTGACCGCTCTGAGCTGCGGGCAGCAAGTTCAGCACATAATGGTCCTTTCTGCCCTGACCCTCACCATAAAGGGCACAACAAAGAACATGTGAAACTGCATTACCTTACCAAACATAACAGGCCATATAGACCTTCTTAGAAAGTCTATCTCTACAGCACCCACACCTTATAACCCACAATATAAGCTGCACAAAGTTACACTTTAGAATTATCAATCATAAAATTTAAGGAGTTTTAATGAAGCAATTAACCTTTACTTTCCAAGGTTGCATAGAGGTCAGGAGAGCTGATCCAGTTTCAACTCTTAGACCCACCACTTGGATCACTTGTTTCACTGGTGATCCAAGAATTTGAGGGGACAGATTATCCCTCTCAGACAGGACACCTTGAGCACATCAACTGAGGGCCCACTATCTTTATTGTGCTCCTGAGACTTATCCCAAGCTTTCCCCCTTAGAGAGGCTCAAAGGCAATCCAGGACACCGCAGTCAGTTTGGCTTGGTTTGCTCTCCACATAGGCAACACAGTAGAAGAACCTGTGTAGGTCCATGTCTTAAATGCAAGTGCAAGACCCTCCTCCCAGGCTTCAAACAACTTGTTCCCCCAACAAGCAACTGTCCTTTACTCTCTTGAACCCGTGTCCGCTCTATGTTGCTGAGGCCTTACACTGAAAGCTACTTAAGTAATTTTCTAAGAAGAAAGCAAACCACACCAGTAGCACAAGTACAAAAGCCACTATTACCCATTCTTCATTTAATGCAGTCATAGCCTATACTTATATTTTTCCTAAATACTGAGTTACACCAGGATAGAGTGGTTCACCCTTTCCAGGTACTGCAGTCATATGAAGCTCAACTCCCAGAAAGCTGACCACAGCCCAGTGCTTCAGTGAAACATTTCCCAATACCACAGTAAATATTAACACCACACACTTACAGATACATCAGCACAGTGCCACCCATAACCAGGAGGAATCTGCTGACACTGGAGTAGAAGTAGATAATGTTGACAAAAACATAGAACAGCGTTGCTGAGTAGAGCCAGTCCAACCAATCCCGATTGCCACCCTCCTCCTCTTCCTCCATGAGGGGACCCCCTTGGGCATTCATCCGCAAGTTCTGGTTGGCCACTGCATTCCCCTGGGCAGCAGCATTCTGGTTTCCAGGCTGATTTTGTGCAGGAAATGGGTCTGGGAGAGGAGCTGGGGGTGTCACTGGGGCCACTGGTATCTCCTGAGAACGCCGTGCATGGGAGGGGTTAGCAGGTGCAGCAGTTGAAGCCAAGCTGAAACCAGAGAACACAAAGTACTGAATAAGGCTTAATCAAATCCTTTCACACTGAACAGGCACCGAAAATTTGCATACATATACACATAGTAGAGAGCAGATCAAACACAAGTAGAAAGCATCAAGTGTAGAAGGTACAGAAGGGTTAAAAACAAGTTCCAATTCTACCCATGAAATAGTTGCATAGTGACTTTAGCAAGTCAAACCAGACATCTTCCACTTCAGGAAGGATAATTTTAATACCTAGCAAATAAATTCTTTAGAGCAATCTAAAGGTAGTCCAGAAGGCTTCTACGAGTCTCAGCTTTCCCTTGGTCACTGATTTCCAGACAGCACTACAGAAAAACGGTGAAGAGCCAAGGCTCATCAGCAGGGTTACAGTTACTCTACAGACTCCTTGCACTTAAAGTGCAAGATTCAAAACCACCGGCCTGAACAGTAAACCAAGCACCCTATGAGAGTTGGAGGTACATTCCTACACTATTCTGCATAAGTTATGAAGAGTCTTCCAACCACCATCAAGAGAGGAAGAAGCTATTTCCTTGTATTCCCGTTTCTACTGGTAGCTTTGGACAGAAGACTTACTATTGCATGTAATACTGTCTTGCATAAATCTGTTGAAGCCAGGACATCTGAAGCATGCTGTAGGTCGTATAAGCAAAGAAGCCAGGAGCCACACTTTGGAAGGGATGCCAAGTCGTCTCCAGCCTTGGTCAAAATTTAAACACATTCATTAGCAAATACTGGACAAACTACAGGAGTCATTTACTGCAGCACAAATGTAAATAGCTTCTGCCATTTTGTACATCCAAATGCAAAATTAACTCTTCCTTCTGAAGTATTAAAGACATCTCTTTGCCCACATGAATAAAGGGAAGATTTTCAACTAACAGAGCAGTACATTTTCCTTCAGCTTCTTCCAGAGCCACTAAAGCTTTTATATACAGCATCACCTTTGGTCCATGTTCTATGGGCTTAGGACAGTATGTGTGGCATAAGGAGCTGGCATGCAATAAAGCCACTAAAATCTTTAAAGTATTGACCTATGTAAAAATTGTATTTACCTGTTACTGGCTTCTGCTGATGACTGGCCACCAGAAGGGCATCTCAGTCTTTCACCATTTGAGGAAGATGTGGACAGTTCTTGACTAGCTTCTGACGGTAACTTTGGCTGATCAGCTTTCACCTGGGGACAGCAATGCAGTTAACAAGGGTTATTCAGGACACCGTACAAGCAGGTTATGCTACACTGAACAGGTTCTTATTTTATAACTGCTACATGGCTCATATACTTTGTCCTGCACAATACCTCTGGCACTGCCACAGAGGTGATACTGCTCTTGGGCACCATGCCACAACAACCTCTATCAGTATTTTAGAGCCCCTTAAGAAGTGACTGGCATGTAAAAGTGACTTGATGTCACTCTTCTCTTTCACCAGATCTACACCTTTATTAATTTTTATGCATGCATCCAGGTCCCATCTAGCTATAAAAATGTAATCAGAAGAAACAGAGGGAACTGTACTCAAGACAGTTTGACTTTTTAGCTATGGTAAGTCTGTACACACACACATGAGCTGCTGTAAAGAGAATTCAAGACCTGTTGCGTGGTGATACAACAGACACCACCAGACCAAAGCTGACTGGTGTCTAGCAACCACCAGACAGACAGGATAAGCTCAAATTGCCCATAATGGACAATATAAACGCACCTCCAGACACATTAGCACATCCACTTCAAAGTGAAAATTGGTTTTGGTCATTTGCACTCAACACCAGCAAGTACTCAGTCCAAGCACTAAGGCTCATCTTTGGCTTCTTCTCTACAGGCTGAGTCATTAATGATCAGTTAAAATGTCTTCAGCTAACAGCCTTCTTCCTTCCCCACACACACCCCAGAACCACTTCCACTCTGTAACTACAATGTTTTCTGCCCACAAGCACAGCCTCTGTCTGAAAAAGCCTGGGACACAACAGGTCACATTCTATTTAATAAAACTGAATTTACCAGAAATCATTTATCCTCTGAGCAGCGTGTTACAACTGGATTATAGTTTTGATATTTCTTAACAGATGCCACAAGAATCTTTACTAATGAACCACAGAGCCAATTTTTAAATCAGCTTAATCCAAACACTTTGTGATAACTTGGTTAGGAATGTGAGAATGCAATACTGCCATTGCACCAGTAGGAAAAAGTTGCAGTATCAGTGAACTTTAAAATAGCCATTTGATACTTCCTGTTTTCAGTCACAACCCCAAGTTTCAGAGTAACATGTTAATTTAGTCCAAGTACCTCTGCACTGGTTTCTTGCACACTTGCAGGAGTCTTGAAATTGTATACCAAATGAAGAGCATGCAATTCCCCGTGCTAAAACATAAGGGTAGAAGGATTAAAAAAAAAATATCACTTTTTTGACATATTTCAGCACAGCATAAAAGATTTTCTTATACCTTTGGCAGGATTTCTCTCAGATATTGATGATCAAGCAGGAGCTTCCCAGAATAAATCAGCTTTTGGTCCTCTTCAGGCTTTGAAGAAAGAAAGCAAACAATAGAATTACTTTCCCCGCCAAGCACCCTGAAACGTGAACTGACACAACTTGCAGGCGGATGGAGAGAGACACGCATTAAGGTGCACATCTCAAGTTCAGCTAATGAGATCTGAGAACACCGAAGTGCAAGATCACCCAGGCTGACATCAGCAGGAGGCTAAAAACACCCCTTCGGCAAAGAACACACTGTCTCTTTCACAGTCTGGACAGGCTGGAGAACTGGGCAAGGAAGAACCTCATGAGGGAAAAGTGCAGGATCCTGCACCTGGGGAAGGAGAATGTCAGGCACCAATACAGGTTAGGCATGGACCTGCTGGAGACAAGTTCCGAAGAAAAGGATCTGGGGGTCCTGGTGGACAACAAAATGACAATGAGCAAACAGTGTGCTCTTGTAGCCAGGAGGGCCAACGGAATCCTGGGCTGCATAGGGAAGAGTGTGGCCAGCAGGTCAAGGGAGGTCATTCTGGCCCTCTGCTCTGCACTGGTGAGGCCACAACTGGAATCCTGCCTCCAGTTCTGGGCTCCCCAGTTCAAGAGGGACAGGGAACTACTGGAAAGAGTCCAGCGTAGGGCAACAAAGATGATTCAAGGATTGGAGCATCTCCCTTATGAGGAGAGGCTGAAAGAGCTGGGACTCTTTAGTCTGGAGAAGAGAAGGCTGAGGGGAGATGTTATTAATGCCTACAAGTATCTCAAGGGCAGGCTGAGGGAGGAGGGAACCAGACTCTTTTCAGTAGTTGCCAGTGAGAGGACAAGGGGCAATGGGCGCAGTTGGAACATAAAGGGTTCCACTTGAATATGAGGAAGAACTTTTTCACGGTGAGGGCGACGGAGCCCTGGAACAGGCTGCCCAGGGAGGGTGTGGAGTCCCCTTCTCTGGAGATTTTCAAGACCAGCCTGGATGCAGTCCTGAGTGACATGCTCTGACAAGCTCTGGGTGGCCCTGCTTTAGCAGGGGAGTTGGACTAGATGATCTCTATGGTCCCTTCCAACTCTAAAAATTCAGTTAAATTCAGTGAAAAGTTTCTGGTTCTCGGAGGTTGTGGAGCAGGCTCTGAGCCAGCCGGGGCTGGGGGGGATTAAACCAACCCGCTACACCCCACAGCAGCCCCGCAGCAATTCTGCAGCCCGGCTCCCGGAGAGCCACCGAGCCCCTCCAGCCGGATCGCGGCCACCGAGCCCCCGCCGTGCCGGGCCCCGCACGGCTGCGGTCCCGCAGGGAAACACCTCCGAACACCCGCTCACCTCCCTGTGGCCGGACCGGGGGGAAGGGGTTCCGAAACACAACCCAAGGGCTCCTCAGCCTACTCGCCACCCCCGGCGGCGCGGTGGCCCATCCGCGTTCCCCGGGCAGGGCGGCCAGCCCCTCCCGCGGAGGGCCGGTGATGTTTAACCACGGCCGAAGGGGAAGCCCGGCCAAGCCCCGAGCCGGCCCCACCGCCCGCCGGGCGGCTGATGCAACCACCCGCGGGGGGTGGAGGTGGAGGCGGCCCCCGGCGGGACGCCCCGCTCCCCCCCCTCTCCGCGCCCCGGCCTGACGCCCCGCTCCACCCCTCCAGCGGCCGCTAAAGGGGCCGTGCACTCACCGGTGCCCCGGGGACGAGACGGCGCAGCTCGGCCTTGAGGCGGCGCACGGTCCACGCGGGGGCGGCGCGGAGGCGGAGGTCGGGGTGCCGCTGCGTGGGGCTGCGGACGAGCAGCAACAGCAGCCCCTCCATAGCGGACACACAGCACTGTCAGACGCACCCGCTGCCTCCACCCACCCTTTTATAGGCGCCCGCCGAGCTCCGCCCTGCCGCAGGGCCGCGGTGGCTTCAGCCGATTGGCTGCGGCGGGAGCGAGGGCGGGAGCCGCCACGTGGGCCAATGGGACGGAGCCCCGCGTGCGGCGCCACGGGGAGGTCTCCGCGGCAGGCGGAGGGTCTGATTGGGCGGTGCCGCTGAGGGGGCGGGACTCCAGCGCCCGTCGTAACGTCACCATGGCGACCGTGATCCGGGCCGGGGCCCGTGAAGGGCCGGCGGCCATGGCGGGGCGGCGGGAATGGTCCTGCTGTCGCCCCGGCGCCAGGCCCCTGACCTCCTTCCATCTCGGCCGGTGGCGGCCGGGCCCGTTCCGCCCGCGAGCCCCGCAGGGAGCGGGGCGGCCTCACCGGGCTGCCGTGGCCGCCCGACGTCCCCCGGGCCGCGCTGGGCCTGAGGGAGCTGAGCGCCCCCTCCCGCCAGGCCGCAGCCCCACCGCGCCCGGCACCGAGCAGGGAGAGCGGACGCGTAAGCGGGCTTCTCCTTCACACATCCGTTCTGCCCCCCACCAGCCTGCTCCAGCCCTCTTTTGGCCCGCTCCAGCCTGGCTGCCCCACTGCGACGGGACTCGGCGCTGCGGACCCTTGGGCCAAAGCCCCACCACACGTTACCTTCAGCAGCAATGACAGCTTTAGGGATCTCTGGTGTCACGCTTCCCTTTCCCCATCGCCCGCAGGAACAGCACAGCTCCCTGTGGGGCCACATGTGCACTGGATCCACAGCCTGGCCCGGGTGAAACGCCATCGCCTTCACTTGGCATGTGGCCAGCGTACCAGATCTGCAGAGCCACCTCCGCGGGTCTGTTTCTGACATTGTGGGGACAGGACGCAACATGCTTCTGATGTGGAGTCAAAAGGAGTGCACAGGGGATAACGTGGGGAAATGTGATCGTTCAAGAAATTATCACTGACCAAAAAACCAACCCCCTAAAAATGTAGAACAGCAGCTTCTGAGTGCTTCTCCCCATACTCATCTTCCTTTGAGATGTGATCCGGCTCGGGGAAACCAGTGGCAGTGATCCTGACGCACCAGGAGGGGTTTTTAGCGTGCTTTAAAACACTATCACAGCAATGTGAGGAGCCAGTGCTATCTGTCAGCACTGTGTATTCACTCTGCGTGTTTCATTAGCTGCTCAGTATTCTTTGGCAGCCAGACCTGTTGCCCAAAGGCATGGATGAGTTCGCAGCCAGTAACAGATTTTGCAACCAGAAAAGACGTTCTGCCACGAGGATGCGTCACCTCGCTGGTTCCTGGGGAAGAGCTGTGCCACGGGGCACCGCTGCCTCGGGAGCCGGCGAAATAAAATCACAAAGAAATGAACTGAACCTACGTCTGGTCCGATGGACCTTCTGTGGCTGCCAGGACACATCCTTGGGAGGCTGGACAATGCCGGGAACCTGTTCCTGTGTCACATCCCGCCCCACTCCAAGCAGGGCAGCAGCAGGATTCACTTCAGAGCTCCCCACCCGTCCTGCCTTCGGCTCTCCCCGACAGGCTCAGTGCTCAGGTGGGCTTTCCCTCCCCAGCCACAGCTCAGTCCCTCCTGAGCCAAGGAGATGCTGGCAGAGCTGTCTGCCCTTCTCCCTTAGCCGTGGGGACCCTGATCCCTGTCTTCCAGCTCCTGACGGCAGTGAAGGAGGGAGAAACAAGCACCACATCCAAGGCTGTCGTTGCCAATACCCCTGATTAAGGTTAAGATTACTTTCTTTGCCATTCTCTTGGTGGCAGCCTTTGCTCAGAGTGCCCAGAGGGCTCCCGTTGGTGGCAGGGACAGGGTAAAGCTGTTTAGATACTGGTAACAACCAGGTTCTTGGGCTCTGTGTGTGCGTTTTGCTGGGACTCCCTGCACCATTGCTGGCCTGTGGAGCTGCAGTCACAGCGCTGATCCTGCCTCGAGCTCAGACTCCTGCTTTTCACTCCCCTGTCAGGGACAAGAGGGACAGAACTCACCAGAGCTGCCCATCTGCTGCCCCAGCCATTCCTGGGAAAAACATCACTCATGGGAATGTGCTGGACAATGTCCTGTGGACCCGGCTCTGAGCAGGGGCTGGGGGAGTGATCTCCCAAGGTGGCTGCCAACCTGAATGTTCCTGTGATGCCAAACCTCAGCCCCCTCCTCTGAGCCAGGGGGTACTAAGACCCCCGCAGAACCAGGTCCTTGCTGCCCTCACCCGAAGCAGCCAAGAACTGGTGGATCTGAAGTCAGTAAATGCATCTGGACATTTGGCAGCACGTGCTCTGGTCCACGAAGCTGATTCAGAGCTCCTGGAGCTAAGGCAAAACAAACACCTGCCCCGATACTGTCTGCTGAGCTTAGGGCTCACGCTGTAGATGCCAATTTGGAGACACTGTGCAAAACAGAAGGCGTGACCAGCACGTCACTCCCACCATCCTGCTGAACAATTACCTCTGATTGACCAAAATTAGAGATGAAGGGCTGCAAGCTTCTTTTGTCAGCTGGGCAAACATTAACCCTGGTGTAAATCGGGATTATCTCTCTGACCTCAGCACAATTACTCTGTTTAAAAAAAAAAACAAACCCTAACACCTGGGATGGGGGTAAGTTGCTGCCGAGTCTCCAGCTCGGTGTGCGGTCGGGCCCGGTTTCACCGCCTGGTGATCTCGGCATGGCAGGAGCAGCCAGCGGAGAATTTGCCGGTAGGTGAGGAGGTGTCCCGTGGCCTCGCAGCCCCGCGCTCCACCTGTGCCCACCCAAATGCAGTGACACAGGGCAAGGGCCGGCCAGGAGCTGTGGTGGAGCTGCCGTGGGGCTGGGGTCTGACGCAACGTCGTGTGGTCCAAAGAATCATAGAATCATAGAATCGTCTAGATTGGAAGAGACCCCTGGGATCATCGAGTCCAACCATCTACCCTACTCTACAAAGTCATCCCCTACACCATGTCCCTCAGCACTGCATCTAAACGGCCCTTAAACACAGCCAGGGATGGTGACTCCACCCCCTCCCTGGGCAGCCTGTTCCAATGCCCTATCACTCTTTCGGTGAAAAATTCCTTCCTAATGTTCAGTTTAAACCTACCCTGTTGGAGCTTGAAGCCGTTCCCTCTCGTTCTGTCACTAATTCCTTGTGAGAAGAGACCAGCACCAACCTCTCTACAGTGTCCTTTCAAGTAGTTGTAGAGAGTGATGAGGTCTCCCCTCAGCCTCCTCTTCCTCATCCTAAACAGTCCCAACTCCCTCAGCCGCTCTTCATATGATTTGTTTTCCAGCCCCCTCACCAGCTTCGTTGTCCTCCTCTGCACTCGCTCCAGCACCTCGATATCTCTCTTGTATTGAGGTGCCCAAAACTGGACACAATACTCGAGGTGTGGCCTTCCCAGTGCTGAGTACAGGGGCACAATCACCTCCCTGCTTCTGCTGGTCACACTATTTTTGATACAAGCCAGAATGCCATTGGCTTTCTTGGCCACCTGGGCACACTGCCGGCTCATATTCAGCCGTTTGTCAACTAGAACCCCCAGGTCTCTTTCTTCCAGGCAGCTTTCCAGCCACAAAAGTAGCTCCACGGGCCGGGACAGGGCAAGGATCAGCAGACGGCCTGATGCAGGGGGGCTGAGCATATCGTTGGGTTAGGGGCTGGCTCCAAGAAGCGTTTCATGGCGTGGTTGTCGCAGCCCCTTTGGCCGGTGTGGACCTTGTTGAGGCGGTGGGGCTGGCGACCCTGGAGCAGGGTGGGAGCTGTGCGGGGACAGGGTCACTCCTCCCTGCCCGGACACAGCCACTCGTCCCCGGAGATGTGTCCCCAAGGTGTCCCCCGCCGTCACAGCCCCTCAGCACCCGAGGAGAGGTTCTTCTGCCTCGGGCGCAGCGACACCAGCCCTTTGACCGGTGATGTGGTGTTGGGGGATATGGTGTAGGGGAGAACTTTAGAGTAGGGTGGATGGTTGGACTCGATGATCCCGAGGGTCTCCTCCAGCCTAGATGATTCTGTGATTCTGTGACCTCCGGCAGTTCCCCGCCTTCTGCTCACCCGTCCCACCGCCCGGTACCGCCGCTCACCCCCCCGGCCCAGCCGCCCTCCCCTCGCCGATGGTCCCCGGCAGCAGGGGGGTGTAACTGGGGATAGGCGGCGGGGCCGGTGTCACAGGCCAGGCTGAAATGGTCTCCCGGTGCCCCGCCAGCCCCCTGCCGAAGGGACACCCCCGGGGCTGTGGGGGGGCTGCGGGAGCGGCAGGACCGGCGCCGGGACACCCCCGGAGCAGCGGAGGCTCCCACCGGTGACACTCGTGGGGACTCCGGCCCCACGTCTCCCCGAATCGGGCATAATTGTGCCGCTGACGGGGTTCCCGGTGGCGGCGGGATGCCCGGGGTTACCGGGGCGGGAGGGGGGGGGGAGTCCCGCCGGCCCGGCCCCGCCCCCGTTGCCACGGCGACGTTGTC
>NW_015090776.1:4099918-4144990 GCF_001431845.1 Calidris pugnax | reverse complement strand
CCGCCGCCGGTGTCCGGTACCGCCGGGTCACGGCCGGCCGCGCCGGGTAGCACACGTGGGGCGGCACCGCGCACCGGGGAGCCCTGCCGGGCGGGCTGCTCCGCTCCCCGGAGCTGCAGCGGCGCTGCCCGGGGCCTCTCCGAGCCTGGCCCGCGGCGTCCCGACACCCCGGGGTCCGCCGGGCCCGCTCGGCGCCGCCGGCACCGGCCGTGGGAGCGTTGCCGGGGAGCGCTCGCCCGATGCGCGCCCTCGCCGGTGCGCGATGCCGGTGTGGACGACGGCCCCGCCGGGACCGGTGTGCAGGGTGCACGGTCATCCCCGGGTGCGCACCTCGCCCAGATGTGCGCTCGCCCAGATGTGCCCGCTCGCCCGGCCCCGGCCGCGCTGCCAGCAGATCCGCACCCCCCGCCGGGACCAACCCCTGCCCTGCGCCCGGGGGTGCGCGCTCCCGGGGCCGTGCCCTCGCCCCTCCGTGCCCCCCCGAGCCCTGCACTCCCCCAGATGTGCCCTCCCTCGCCGCATCCTCGCCCAGCTGTGCCCTTGCCTGCCCAAGGCCCCGGGGGTGCACAGTGCCCCGCTTCCCGGGGCGCCCCGGCCACCAACCTGCCCCGGGATCAGCAGGATCCCCTCGGGCAGTGGGATCCTCGCAGCATTCCTCAACCTGTTCTTAATTGGCTTCCCCTTTGTCGTGACTGAAGGAGGCAGTACTTAACGCTGTTGCTCACCAGGCACTATGGCAGCAGTCATGGTGAAGGGAAGCACCTTGCTGCAGCTCAGTGACCACCGTGGCTGGCGGGACGGCTGGAGGGTCCTTCCTCTGCTGTGTGGGCACCTCTCTGCCTCATTGCTTCACTTTCAGGGCAGGAAAAATCTCCACTCCTTTTTATTTTGTTGTGGGGTCAGGTTCTGGCTGATGGGCACTGCCACCTTGGTGCTGTTGGGGCCCAGCTCTGCCCGCCCTGGGGCAGCTCTGTGCTGTGCCCTGCCTGCATTGGTCCAGAGCCAGCCCTGCCTAGCCTCACCTCTTCTTCCTCCTCTTCCTCCTCCTCCTTCACAGTTTGATGCCGAATTTCGCCGCTTCGCCATGAAGCGCTCCAGTGCGGGCAGCTTCCAGGACTTCTACCGCCTGCTGCAGACGGTGCACCAGATCCCACGGGTGGACGTGCTCCTGGGCTACACGGACATCCACGGCGATCTCCTGCCCATCAACAATGATGACAACTACCACAAAGCTGTGTCTTCCGCCAACCCCCTCCTCAGGGTCATCATCCAGAAGAAGGGTAAGCGGGAGCTGGAGAAGGGCATTGGATCCATCTTCCCCATTAAGGGAGACGAGCCACGTCCTGTGGTACCACTGGTTCCACATTTGGGCTGTGCAGTGGCAGCTGGTCACAATCCAGCCATCACAGTGGTGGATAGATCTGGAGGTGGCAGCACCAGGAGGTCCCAGAGCCGTGCCGGGGCAATGGCACCCCCACAAGCTCTCCCCAGCAGCCATTCCCTGTGGCAAAGGCACCCACGCCAGCCCGGCCCCACGTGCCCCAGCGAGCAAAGGCAAATCCTTGCGATTCACCCCTTTGAAGTCACATTTTCCAGCAAGGCTTGCGTGGGCTCTGGAAAACACTGTGTTGCTCCTGTGAGCGCTGCGCCAGGAGCCCCATCGGCTGCCTGCCCCAAGGTGCCAGCAGCCATTCTTTTGGTAGAGCTCTTGGGGTGCCGAGTGCCACTGAGTTTTTGGTGGTAGGAGGAAGCTCCTCTCCTTCTCGGCAGCTTGGGGCTCGCTCTGACCACAGAGAGCATTCCTGGAGAGCAGCTTCCTCGTGCAGGAGCACAAAATCACTGTGATAGCAGCATCCCAGTGAGGATGAAGGCCTCACATCCCGGGTACGTCTCCTCTTCACCAGGGAGATGGAGATGAGCCCATCTTCTTCCACTCTGGTTAGCAGTGCTGAGTCTTTCTCTTAAGTAGCACTGTCAACCAACAGTGCCCAAAGCTGGAACTTGATCTAAAAGTCCCACTTTCCCCAACATGGTGCCCAGAGGAAACCTGTGTTTCCAGGTCATGTTAGTGGTACAAAGTCCATGGGCAAGGGCTGATGCCGGTGGCCGGCTCTGGCCACTGTGCTGGTTTTCCTGGTCTCTCACATGGGGGTGATTCAATGCCCTGGACATGTGCTTCCTCCGGGGCCAGGTGGCATTGGTGCCAGCAGCAGCGCTTCCAGGCAGCTGACAGGAGGGAGCCAGAGCCCGTGGTGTGCTGTGGGGCACCGAACCATTGCCTGCTCCTGGGCCAATGGCTTGACCTGGGCTGCCGTTCAGGGAGCCAGGTGTAGGAGCATTGCTCCTGCTCCCAGAGCCACCTCTGCTGCTGGGAAAAGCCTGTGAGGGTGCAAGGGTGACCACGCCGAGCCGGCACAGCGCAGAGAGCAGGCAGTTGTGGCCTTGGAAACATGGACAGTGTGATAAGAAGGGTGAGGAGACAGCACCAGTAAGCCCTGGCACCTGGCTGTGCCCACGGGAGAGGGGCCACAGGGCCGGCAGCATCATGGGAGGCGTGTGGAGAGGCTGGGAGCGAGCCCTGGGTGAGTCACAGCTGATTTAAAATGGATCCAGGTCATCCCGGGGCTGGGCTGTCGTCGAACCAGTCCCGGTCGGTGAGGAATGTGGCTGCAGAGCCACTCTCACACGCCGGGTGTGGGGAGCTATGCACACGCGTGTGTATGTCGGGGTGCACCCCTCAGTGGGCGCCACGGCAGCCTGTCCTGCCGCAGGGGCTCAAAAAGCAAAGGCTGCAGCTTCTGCAGCTTGGTTGCTCTCTCTGCTGTCACCCCTTAGGGTGAAGCCATCCCCGTGGGACAGCCCAGCCGGGGACAGCGGTGCTGGCCCTTCTTAGCTGGCCCATGGGGAGGGGAAAGCCCAGGACATCCCTTGGACCACCAACGGGCTTGTCCATGGGGTGCTGGACCTGCCTGGCCTAGCCGCTCCGCACCCCTCAGAGAGGAGCTGAAATAGCTGTGGGAAAGCCTCCGCCACCCTTCCCCGAGCTAAAAATATGCCAGGCTGTGTGTGCAGGGAGATATTTATAACTCAGGAGCCCTGGCAGGCTGGCTCGGCTAGGGAGAAACCCCAGGTCCCCTGGGCTTGGGGGCATCCCCAGCAGCCCTGTGGCTGGAGCAGGGTCCCAATGCTCATGGGGGGCACCGTGGGGAAGTCGCTGGCAATGCAGCATCCAGAGCTGGGCTCTCCTGTGGACAGGGATGGGGAGAAACCACAGATGGTCCAGGGGATGCTCCCCAGCACCTGGTGCATGTGATCAAGGAGGGGATGTGGCGGAGCTGGGCCCAGTGGAGCAGCCCCATGTCAAGGAGGATGGAGTCAGACCCTGTGTGGGGGTGCCAGATGGTGCAATAAGAGCCCGTGGCACAAAAGACAGTTTGGGATGATCAGCGGCACCAGGGATGCTGCAGCGCTGGGATGGGTCTCCAGGAGGTGGGGAGTCTCTGTCCTTGGGGATGGCAGGGCTCTGCAGGACACAGCTGTGGCCATCCCCATCCCGTGCCAGCGATGGTCTGGCTCCAGCGGGGAGAAGGGGCTCTGGTGCTGTCTCACAGGGCTGGACTCTCTCTGGGGAGCAGGCTGCCACCCCAGCACCGCCTTGTGCTGGCGGTAGGGGGGTTGGTCCCTCTCCCCAGACCCAAACTGGGGCACAGCCATGGGTTCTGGGCTGTCAGGGATGGCAGCTCTAGTGTTAAACTGCAGAGTTTGGCTTAAAGTGTGATTAAGGCTGAATCACTGCCTGGATCCCACTAATCCTGGCCTCGTGTACGCTGGGTAATCCCAGGAGATGTGCCCGGCGGAGACAGGCTGCAGGAAAAGCTGGGGTGATGCTCTGGGGAGGAAAAGCCGGTGAGATCCATGAGCAGGAAGGACACTTCTCCTGCTGGCTCCCCACAGCTGGAGCCCAGGGCACGTGGCTGCATCCCCGGGTGGCTGCAGTGCCTGACCCGTGTCCTCCCTTGCTGCCTACAGCAGAGTCTGATGCCGGCGTCTTTGCCTCGAACTCCTTGCAGCGGAAGAAGAAGGGGCTGCTGCGCCCCGCGCACTACCGGGCCAAGCCTCACCTCCTCATCGGCATGCCCCAGGACTTCCGCCAGATCTCCTCCATCATTGATGTGGACATCCTGCCTGAGACCCACCGCCGCGTGCGGCTCCATAAGCACGGCTCCGACAAGCCCCTGGGTTTCTACATCCGCGATGGCGTCAGTGTGCGTGTGGCCCCGCAAGGTGTCGAGAAGGTGCCCGGCATATTCATCTCCCGCCTGGTGAAGGGCGGCTTGGCCGAGAGCACGGGGCTGCTCGCGGTGAGCGACGAGATCCTGGAGGTCAACGGCATTGATGTGGCCGGCAAGTCCCTGGACCAGGTGACGGACATGATGGTGGCCAACAGTCACAACCTCATCATCACCGTCAAGCCAGCCAACCAGCGCAACAACGTCATCCGCAGCAGCAAGGCCTCGGGCAGCTCAGGCATGTCCACGGACAGCACCCCCAGCCAGCAGACCCCCAGCCCGGCCTCACAGTACCTGAGCAACTACAGCACGGCTGAGAGCGACGAGGAGGGCGACCTGGTCATCGAGAGCGACAGCGCGCCCCACTACATCCCTGGGGGCTGCCCCAACGGGGGCCCTGCCGATGGACCCCTCCAGCGGAGCCTGTCCCCACACAGCTCGCGGGGCTCCCTGCAGTCCCTCGGCAGCCACGACGGCAGCCCTGGCCGGGGCAGCGGGCGGGAGGATGGCACTCTCCTCACCCTATAGCTGTGGGGCCCTGTGGGCACCGGGGCGATGATGGGGCTGCTCACCGCCCTCTCCCGCCACCCGTGTCCCCGGGAGCCCTGCTGTGGCCCCCCGCTCCCGCCAGGCACTGCCCCTCCCAGCCCCATTGCTTCCCACCCCCCTCCCTCCAAACAAGTGGGTTTTTTAAATTGTTTTATCAAGATATGCATCATCAATTAATATATTGCAATGGACAGTAAAACCTTTTCTAGAAAGCATCCCCCCTTGTCCCTGGTTTGTGTCACCGTGGGGGCTGGACCCCAAACAGCCGTGGGGAACACTTCCCCCCCCCCCAGGACAGCAAACAGTCCCAGAGCCATGGGAGAGGACGGGCACATCCCTCACCAGCCCCATCACACCGTCCCATGTGCCACAGCCCACCCTGTTGTGGGCCAGCACCAGCTCCACGACCAGCTCTGTAGATCCCCTGGGAGAAGGGAGCACACTGCGCAGGGCAGTGCCCAGGAGCTGAACTCCCCGGGGGCACACGTCAGGGCTGCGCCGCTGAGACCCATCGCAGGGAGGAACAGAGGGTTTGGGGGACACTGGCACGTCCCTCCCCCTCTGCATCCCTGTCCCACGGTACACGTTCAGGCTATTTTGGCACAGTGGCTTGATGCAATGGCCCCACATACACCTTGTCCCCTCTGTGGTGCCCTCATTACCCAGGGGACACCCCAGTGACAGGGAGCTGGGTGGCCCCCAGGCTGGCAGCAGCACCTTGGCTGTGACAGCCCCAGTAACCGCTGCTGGGGGTGGCACAGCTCCATCCTCCTCCTCCAGCCCTGAGCTCAGCGGGGGCTGTACTCACCTCTCCTGCTCTCCTGGGGCTCCCCGTGCCCTCAGTCCCTCAGCACCAAAGCACCGGGCTGACGGTGGCTTTGCCCTTTGCTTTGCTGCTGGCCTGGTCCAGCCCCACATCAGCACCTTCCTGCCCGCAGGGAGGGAGGGAGCAACAACACCCCAGTGGGGCGGTGCTGGCTCACCCCTGCGTGACAGCAGTGACAGCAGTGACAGCTTCTCCTTCTCCCACCCTGGCTGTCAATGGGCCTGGCCGGATGGTGGCTGGCTGGGTTTGTGGTCCTTCCCCACCTCCTGCAGCACCGACCTTCGGCACCAGCCCCACCACCTCTGCCCCAACCCATTGTGGCCACTGGCCCGTTTGCTGGCGCAGAAGGCCCAGCAGACCAGGTGCTCCTGAGGGCAGCACTCTTCCAGCCCCTTGGCTCGAGCTGGAGACGAGCACTCAGGGAGAGCAAGGTCACCGCTGCAGTGATGGATGGCCACCACTGTGGCCATGCGCTTCATGGCCACAAGGGCTGTCCCCTGGCCATGGGGTCAAACCCCGGGGCAGCTAGCGCAGATGGTGTGGGGAGCCCTGGCCTGGCTCCTGCCGGGTGACGGGCAGAGCCCTCACCTCCACAGGGAAGGGGGGGACTGTGTCCTGCTGCCTTCGCTGATGGTAGCTCCCCATCCTGAGGCACCCGTGCTGGTGTAGCCAAAACCTTGCTGGGAGCCGCGCCAAGGGCCTGAGTGTGCCAGCACTGCCAGCCCCTGTGCCAAGGGCCCTACAAACAGGGTCCTCTCGCCAGTGCTGCTCTCAGGGACATGAGGAGGAGGAAGAGGAGAAGGACCTGCAGCTCTCTGGGTCTGAAGGGACAGCACCAAGCGTCCGTCCAAGGGCAGGCCAAGAGAGCAGCGAGGGCTGGGGCCGGGTGACACTCATGGCACGCAGCCGGGGCCCAGAGGGACAAGGGAGCAAAGCAGATGGCAGGGCGGTTAGTCCAGACTTGTTTAGGGCAGGGAGGTGCTCAGGGGCTGCTGCCTGCGGCCCCCAGCCGCCCTCATCCAGCCAGCTCAGCCTGCTTGTCCCCAGGCTGGCCCCAGGGGAGCGTGGGGTGATTTTCCAAGTGCAAAAAGCTTCCCCAGCCCTTGGCAGCAGCATTGGCCTCTAACATCCCGCACCGCACTGCTGCGGGGCACCGCAGCACTCCGGGTGCCGCAGGGTGCTGTGGGCAGGGCTGGACCGCTCTGAGCAATAGAATCATAGAATCATAGAATTGCCCAGGCCAGAAGGGACCTCCAAAGGTCATCTAGTCCGACCTCCCCGCAGTCAGCAGGGACACCCCCAACTAGACCATGCTGCCCAGGGCCTCGTCGAGCCTCTCCTTGAATATCTCCAGGGAAAGGGCCTCAACCACCTCCCTGGGCAACCTGTTCCCCCCCTGTTCCACCACCCTCACAGTGAAGAACCCTCTCCTAATCATCCCCATCCTCATCCTCACCCCACAGAATCCTGCCCGAGATGGAGTAACCCCATGCAACAAGGCACCTGCTTGGGGCAACTGTGCGCAGCATCCCCTCCCTGCGCGGTGAAAGGAGATGGGGAAATGGGCACACGCTGCAGCAAGGGAAGTTTTGATGGGACTTCAAGGGGAAAAAAATCGTTCCCCCTGAGGGTGGCACAGCCTGGGGACAGAGCCCCAGTGACATGGCAGTGGCAACCCACCCTCACACATTCTCCCAGCTCAGCTGGGCAAGGCTCCAAGTTGCGGAGCTGGCCCTGCACTGAGCAGGAGATGGACCAAGGCCTCCAGTGATCCTTTCTAGCCTAAATCTTCCCAGGCTTCACGCAGTGGGATCCTTGCAAAGGCCTGCACAGGTCCTTGTGCAGCATGTGAAGCTAAGGAGGTAGCGAGCTGACCTCCATGATGGCACCAAGCCATGTCCTGCCTGCCTGCGGACCAAGATCTGGCAGGACTTCTGTGTGTGTTCTCCACTCCAAGTCCACCACCGTGTCCCAGCACCCCAGTGCTGTAAAACCAAACCTTTCTGGCCACTTTGGGCTTCTGCAGATAGTGGGACCAGGAGCCACGGCTCTCCCCCTGCCCACACTACATCAAGGCTTCTGGTTTCTGCCCTACCACCACTCTTCAGGCCCCGCTGAGCCTACCAGGAGCTGCAACACACTGAAAGAGGGAAACAATGCTTTACTGGAGCATGTCCTGTCCCACAGACAACAAAGGCTTCTCCGGACATCCTGCCACCTGTCATCCCTGTGACCAGCCCAGCTCTTCCCCGGGTGGGAGGGACTGAAGCTCTGTGCCTCTTTGTTGTCCCCAACCTGTCCCCAAGCTGCTGAGCCCAGCCAGCAGGTCGAAGGGTGCAGAGGCACTGGTTCAGTGCTCAGGTTCAGTGCTCAGGACTGGGGCACACACAGCAGATGTACAGCACGAGGTTTCTGTGCAGCCAGGTCTGCCGGTGCTCAGAATGAGCCATGACCATGGTCCAGCTCAGGAGAAAAAGGAGGACAAGGAGCACCATAGAGAGCTCTAGAGACCTCCTACCAGTTTGCAGAAGTGGGAAAAAATGGGAAAATTAGAGGTGATGCCATGGATCCAGAGCAGAGAGCTGATCTTTGTGAACTCAGGTTCTCTATACCACGCAGCAGAGACTGAATTAGGGCATCTCCCACAATTTTCCCTGGAGCAGACCCAGCACTGGAGGGTGAGCAAGAGATCCCGCTTGCACGTTGGACGCTGTATCAGCACTTGCATGGGCCCAGGGTCCTGAACTTGCCTTCCTCTCCTTCCCTCCCACAGTGATCATCGTCCCTTCCCAGCAATGAAGGATGTTCAGGCAGAGAAGTACAACACACCCAGCCCCACTGGCTCAGGAGTCCAGCTTGATGAAGACCTTGGGCCTTGAGAAAATTTTGATGGCCTCTTCTATCTGGGAGAGCTTCCTCTCCAGCTCTATCTGCCTCTTCTGCATGCTGAGGGTGTCTGTGCGCACCGGCAGCATCACCAGGTCCTTTATCAGCTGCTCTTGGCCTGTGAAAAAAAAAAAAAAACAATCCAAAAAAACCAAACAAGTTGTATAAGCGGAAGAGCAAAGAAATCCGTCCTTTTCCTAATGCTACGACTTCATCCTCAGTCATGAAAACGGTGTCAGCACTGGAACAAGGACTTCAATACCCATCCTTCTATTCAAAGCTCAGTGGGATGAGGACCTGAGTGACCTGCTCCAGCTTTGAAGAACCAAGGGTTGGAATACAGACCTCTGAAGGTCCCTTCTAAGCAAAACCCTTCTATCACTTTTAAGAGCAATGGTAGCCCTAACATCAGGTCCACTGGACAAGCCTGCTCCAGAGAGCCAGTCCTGTAACCTGCTCAACCAACCTCAAGGAGATTGCTCTTTCCACACACGCAGCTCAAGTGCTGCAACATCCCAGCTACCTGCCTCGTTCCAGGCAACCCTCCCAGTGCCCCAAAACTGCCCTCTCCCTAATCCTGGCCTGGTTTTCTGAGCTGGATTCCTTATTACTTTTCCTCTTACTCTGTTTCAGATTGCCGAGGGTCTCCAGCCGCTGGCTCTCTGGCATCATGGTGTGACCAGGTGGCGTGTCAGGATCTGGCAGGTTTCGCAGTCGCTCCTCCATCTGTCTATGCCACAGCTCCTTCCTCTCCAGCAGGCTGGAAAGGCAAATGACAGGATGTGTCAGCACATCTGTCAGGAGGGGTGGCACAGGGATGGGGGCAGAGGCCAGGAATCGAGCCCTTCAGACCCCACTAGTCTCCACGTCGCTGCCTGAGGACCACAAGCCCACCCTGCCAGCACAGCCCCTCACCTCGGAGGAATGCACCTGGGTTTAGCCTGCAGGCATGGGCTAGCAAACATGCTCCAAGCACAATGAAGGGCAGCTAGAAGACACAGAGAGGCCGACACGAGCACCATGGAGACAAGGGCTTCTGCTCCTTGCTTCTGGCCCAGGCCATTGAGTCCTCTCAAAACCGCTTCTGAGCCAATGATGGAATGAAGCTGGAGGAAGCGGCTGACAGCCCAGGGATGCTGGCAGAGAACAGCAGGCACAGCAGAGAGCCACAGGACTGACACCACGGTCAGTCCTAGCACAGGGTCACCCAGGAACCGTTTTCCACTTGGAAAACACAAATCACTAACTGGATGTTCTTCAGGCTCCAGGTCAAAGGCAGGAGGAACACTTGCGAGGTAGAATGAGCTATCTGCCTCTCAGAAGACAGACCTTTTCATACTGAAGCTACACCATGTGGAGCGAGGCGTACGAAGCGGCAGGAGCACACTTCTCGGCACACACAGACCATCCCCATCTCGGCATCATTGTACAACAGTAACCAAGGAGGAGGAAATAAAATTCCTTCTGAACCCGAGAAGGGCAACAAAGATGGTGAGGGGTCTGGAGCACAAGTCTTATGAGGAGAGGCTGAGGGAGCTGGGGTTATTCAGCCTGGAGAAAAGGAGGCTGAGGGGAGACCTTATCACTCTCTACAACTACCTGAAAGGAGGGTGTAGCCAGGGGGGGTCGGTCTCTTCTCCCAAGTCACAGGTGACAGGACGAGAGGAAATGGCCTCAAGTTACACCAGGGGAGGTTCAGGCTGGATATTAGGAAAAATTTTTTCACCGAAAGGGTTATCAGCCATTGGAATGGGCTGCCCAGGGAGGTGGTGGAGGCCCCATCCCTGGAGGTGTTCAAAAGACGGGTTGATGTAGTGCTGGGAGGTATGGTTTAGTGATGGTGTTGCCTTTTGTTTGTTGTGCGGGTGTCTATTTTTGTCAAAGTTAGGTTGATGGTTGGACAAGATGATCTTTAAGGTCCCTTCCAACCTAGAAGATTCTGTGATTCTGTGAACCCGCTCACACTGGCTACGGGATTCTCCTTAAGTCAGGAAACCAGGAGGGACTGCGTTTATTCCCCAGGCCACACTAAATCCCACTGCTTGTGCATGGTTACGGTGCCTCTGTCCCCATCTTTCTACGCAGAAGCTGGGGGCCGTAGTGAAGGGAAGCAGGCTTGTCACAGAGAGTCCTGTGGATCAGACAGGGGCATACGTACTACTGGGGGACGTGTCCCTTCTGCTTGGCATTGTACTCCTCCTGCTCCCGCTGCTTCTGCTCCAGCAGCTCAGACAGCGCCTGCAGGGACTGGGAGCGCCGCAGCGAGGCCCGCTTGGCATGGCGGGCGTTGTGCTTAACGAAGTCAATGCTCTTGCCCTCCACCTGCATCTGGGAGAGAGAGAGGGAGGCAGTAGGGGCCGGCCCGGCACACGCACGTGGGCAGCTGCCCTTGACCCCATAAGGGACAAAGTGAAGAGGCACCCACAGAAGGGAGAGAATTGCAGGTGTTTGACAATTGGACGGGCAGACCCCCAGCACACCCCACCTCAGGAGTCAGAGAGACAGGCAGAGCTGTGGCCATGTTTTGAGAAGAAACCAGTGCCAGAATAGGTGCCAGAACTCCCTGGCGTGCCATGGTTTGCCTGGCACCAAAAGCCAGCCAAAACCTCAACCCCATCTTTTTGAGGTCCTCAAGCTGACCCCATGCCCTCAAAGCCAGTAGGGACAGGAAGAACCAAGCGTGACAGTTCTCATGGCTCCTCCTGCTGTGTTTCGAGCCCATCAGAGCAGGTAGAAGGTCTGGTCAAGCCCTCACCAGACCAATACACACAACAGAGCCCTTGCCAGAGCAGGAACTTGGCTGGTCCTTGGGTGCAGTTCCCCAGAGACAGCACCCTCTATCACAGCCGCTCTGGTGGTCAAGACAGGAAAGAAGGTTGCTGGGTTTGAGTTCAAAGTTTTCTTTTCGTGGTTTTTCTCCTTAAGAGTTTATGTCCTGTTTAAATTAAGTTGCTCCATGGCATTTGGGAACCAACAAACTGAAAACCCCATGTGTGCCAAGGAAAGAAGACATGGAGCAGTTTAGGACCTTTCAGACAAGACTACCTGAAAGGTTTAATTGCTAATACAGATTTAACTCTCCTTACTCAAAAGCACACCAATTTCCCAAATTTTTATCTAATGCCCAGAAGCCACAGTTCCTTTGATTAAGGTGGGAGCAGTCTCCAAATCCCCAACATCTCCTGCAAAGCCCTAGGAAGAGCAGATTGGAGATCACTGGCACTTCTACAGCGAGGAGGTGGGATTTCCTAAGCGAACTTCACGATCTCTTCCACTATGAGAAAGGATGAAGCCAAAGGGCAGCAGTAGTAATCCTTGAACACCCATCTCGCCACCCCAGTGACCAAGGCCCTGTTCCTTCCAGGAACAGTATTTACAGACCTCCTTGTTCATGTAGCACATCTGACCAATGCTTTAGAAGAACATGTGAAGAGTTCAAAGCAGGAGCAATGGATGAGTGCCAGAAACGCCTAAGACGGATGAATGCCAGAAACCCCTGGGAGCATGCAGATAGTGTGCAACTCACCTTGCTTTCATCACCCGATGCCTCTGGAGCCTCTGTGTCTGCCCCTGCTTTCATTCTGGCAGGCCTTGGGGAGAGCGATCTGCACGGCTTGATCCCAGGGCCACAGCGAGAATATGCCCTCAGGAATTTCAGAGCCTCTGGTTTAGGAGGTGGGGAGCTCTCCTGGGAAAAGCAAGAAAAGATCCACTAGCAGAGGGAGGGTGGAGCAAAGAGAAACCCACCCAACAAAGTTTGGGTGGTCAACCACAAGTTTCCAGGAGGCAGATGACAGTATGCTCTTTCTGCCATGGCTTGGCAGAAGTTCCTCAGGGAAGGCAATGTGCACACAGCCAGCAAAGGCCAAACAGACAGCCTCCAGCAACAAATCCAGACCCAGCAGCTGAACTTTGAAAAGAAAGGCTTGAAAAATAAAAAGCCGGGGGGGGGTGAGGGGTGGGGAAATCTGCAGAAACACATGGGGATCAAATGCCTGTGTAGCATTGACTGGAGAGTCCCTCTTCACTGACTGATCTGGCAGGCATGAAAGAAGAGCAACACCAGATAACCCAGCAGAGATACTGACCAGACCTAGGGACAATTTAAATGGATGGACAGTCCAAACTAACAATGATCATGACCCCTTAAAAAGCAGAAATCTTCTGCCCGGGGAGGTGGTGGAGTCACCATCCCTGGCTGCATTTAAGGGCCATTTAGATGCAGTGCTAAGGGACATGGTGTAGGGGAGGACTTTGTAGAGTAGGATAGATGGTTGGACTCGATGATCCCAAGGGTCTCTTCCAACCTAGATGATTCTATGATTCTATGAAGAGGGCAAATGGCAGCGTAGAGTAAGCGTGCTGAAAGTTGAGAGACACACACCAGTCTCCCTTGTTGGCAACACCAGAGAACCTGAAGTCCCAGAAGCAGCCAGCCCACCTCCACAAATCCGGAGCACGCTGCAGAGCTCCTGTGTGAATGAAATGGCACAGGTAGGCATGAAGCGGACACAAATTAGATGCGCTTCTCAAGCACTGCTCTGCTCAGCACCCCAAATCTGTGGTTATCCTGTTCTAGACAGAAAGAGGAGCAGAAGGAGTCTGGTAGATTTGGGAGGGTGGAATTTCATCTGCGAGGCATCTTCAAAGGCCATGACTAGCACTGGGACAAGGCTACGCTGCCTGATGTCCAACAGGCCATCTGCAGCAAGGCTGCCTGGGGCAGGGAACCCTGAAAGGTGGAAGGACACTGTGGCAAGTGGGTGACCTCACAGTAAATGCAACCAGGGCACTGCTCTGCCCCTGGAAGCAACAGCCTCCAGAGCCTTGCAGGTACCCAAGGTCTCAGCTGCTCTCTCAGCTGAACTGCAGCACTCTTGAGGCAGATTCCTTGTGTCCTGGCCCGTTGAGCTTGGCAGGCCTGAAGACTGAAGGTGGGATAGGGCAGCAACATCAGTAATTTTGGTGTAAGGACCAGGCTACACGATGCCCTCAGCACTGCCCAGATTGACCATACTCCAAAGATGATCAGCCTTTTTTCAACAAGAGCCAGGAGACTCAGATCTCCCTGGTAAGTTAATGAGAAATGCCTTTACCTCGTGTGGGCAGTTAGAAGTCAAGTAAGTCTGTGATCTTAGAAACTTGCCCCATCTCCCTTTTACAGGAGCACTGAGACTGTCAGAGCCCTTTTCAAGGCAGCTGCTGCAGTGAACAGCCTCGAAGACAGATGAGAGAAAAGAAACTCCATGTTAGACACCAAGACCTACCAGAATCAACCTGCCTCAGTTTACCTCAGTTAAACCTCAGTTTACTCTGAGCAGCAGCTTCACAGAAGATGGAGATCCTTCACTGGGAACACCCTGACTCTGTGAGAGCCGCAGCAACAGTTAAAGCAAGGTGAGTCAGCACCAGGGCCTCCTGCCACCTCTCTCTGGAGGAACCTGCAGAGCACAAGTAACGCACCACGCAGAAACTGCCTGCGCAGAGACCACCCCCTTTCCCCAGAACAAAAGAAGGAATTATTTCAATTTTCCTCTAAGCCAGAGGATTTGTCAAACAAGAGCGTGGGCTTGTGATCCTAAAGCACACGTGGGTTTGCTCCCGTGTGTGGAAGGGTCATGGACGTCAGAGAGGTTGGTGGCACACACCGGGAAGAAGAGAGACAGCATTTGGAACCATTGACTTGGAAATCATCTTACCAATTTTTAGCAGGTGTTATCAATACACATAATTTTAGTGTCAAAAGTTGGCTCAAGTGCCACAGACCAGAGAGAAGGAATGCAGAGATGAGGAGGAACATGGGGCTCCAGCTCAGCATGAGAGCACGAAGGGAACGCTTGTGTCAGCGGCCGTGCTCGAGGTGCCACCCCGCTTGGTCCCGCTGTCTGCACAAGCATCAGCTCCCCACGTCACTCCTGTTCACACAGCCTGGCTGACTGCAAAGACACAACAGAGACGGAGACTGTGAAGATTACCAGAGACTCACAGAAGGACAAAGTCCTCTCCTGGCAGCCGACACTCCTGAGCCTGATGGGAATGCAGGATCCAACAGTGCGAGGCTGCTCCAGTGAGCCAGTGGCTTTCCAGCCAGGGCAGTTGCCCCACACTTTTCGTTCTTCAGGGAGCTTCTCCCATGCGAGGCGGAACTGGAAGGAAGCCCCAAGGCCTCTCCTCCAGGACGTCACTATGATGAGGGTGCTGCCATGCAGAAGGAACCCACCCCATCCATAGGAGCCACAGTGCCTACTTCTGGATGAAGGAAGAGGCCAACCCAACCAAGAGGTCACCTGGATGACAAAGGTCTCCCAGATCCAGACTGAGGATAACAGATCCACCCAAAGACAGTGATGGAGCTCTCCTTCCCTCTTCCAGTGGGCCTTAACTTTTCTTTTGTGCAGAGCATAAACAGGTACACTTTGATCAAGGCAGCCACTTTGATGCATTTTGCCTCCAACAGAGGCACTATTTAAACATGAGTAACCCACCAGAGGAGAAAAAATTATCCAGAGAAAGAAAATAGAAGCCAAAAGCAAACCAAAACCTTCACAAAGACAGACGTCCACTTGGAAGAGAAGCCATGGACGTTTCGGCAGTTGAAAAAGCCTGAGAAGACAAGGACATGTACAGAGGACAGGAGGTACGTACAGATGTTCACGTTTTGCTGGAGCTATGAGGCCTCTGCCCTGATTGCCCGGAGATGTCTGTGTGTCCCACTGCACCATGGTTATTCACCAGGACAATCACTCAGAGAAGAAACTGGAGATATATGGTCCACTGTGGGTCCACAGGGTGGTAAGAGTTGGACCAAGGTTTGACACAGCCTGAAGACCTACCTCTGAGGACCATAATCCACGGGGCAGAATTCCACAGCCGTTTGGCACAAACCCAGGCTGGTGTTGCCCCAAACACTGAGAAGCTGCAAAGCCAGCTGGATGCACCTCTAGACAGAGAATACGGCTGTGAGGGCTTCTCTGCATCTCCCAGGAACCATCCTTGAGATCCCTAACAACCAAAGGGCCAAGTAGGAGCCTCCAGGCAGAGGGTGTGATGAGATTTTCCTCTTCTCAGCTCCCCCTGCACAGGAGGTCTACAAGGCCAGACAGGATGGGGATTACTACGGCAATCGCTCTCCAGACCCAAGCCACACAGCCCCGCTGCCACATCTGCCCACTGCACTCCAGCACCAAACTGCCCCCAGACCCACAGGTTCTGGGACTCCCCCATCCCACAGAGCTTCATGGCTGAACTGCACCCCAGGACAGGAGAGTTCAAGAGCCCAGTGGGCACTGACCTGCAGTTTGGCTTTCACCTTTGACTCCACATTTTCGTATTTCTGTGATTTCCACAGAGCTTTCACAGGCTTGGGTTGGCTGTGCTGTTGGGTTCGCTCCTTCTCTTTGCACCTCTTCTGAATCTCCTTTATTCGCCTCACATTTTCCTTCTCGTGGTCCTTGGACTCTTTCCCTGCACAGCAAGGGGAGACACAGCCCTCACTCCTCAGACACTGCCAAGGGATGCAGGCTCTTGGAGCACTGGCACCAGAGACCACAGTTCCACCTCCAAGCTGGTCCAACTGCACATAGAAAGAGCAAGCTCTCCCCACTCCTGCAGACTGGACAATCTGTGCATTTTCCCATGTTAGATCCACGCTCCCAGACTGACCCACGATCCCACCATGCCCAGATGACCACCAGCACCTTGGGCTCCCCAAGCCAGGGCAGATCTCAGCTGACACAACTGGCCTCTCCTCCATTCCCCTCCTGCTTCAGCACAGCAGCTGTGGCAGCCACTAGCTGGCATCCACCACGCTAGCACCAGAAAGGACAGTGCCAGCACGTGAAGCCAATCAAATGACAGTCCGTGCTCAGCCTTTTCTCCTTTCTGGACCTCTGAATGTTCACTGTGAATTCCCTGAAGAAGGGACCATCTTTTGCAAAAATGTCCTTGGTACCCACGTATACAGACAGTCTTCCCAAACCCTGCCTGACTTCAGTAACAAGGAATTCCCCCGGTCAAACATCTTCTATACATTAAGATTTCACTTGATCCATCTTTAAGTACCAACTATAAAGATACTGGTTATATTCAGAGGCAGTAAACTAGAAGGGCTTTATTTATTTCCAGCATCTCTCAATAGTCTCTCATCTATGACTCGTTCCTCAAGTCTAAATTAAACAGCATCTTTTTTACAGTCCCTCTTCCCGCTGCAGACCTGGGCCAGACTGGACTCATGGACGCCACAGCACCACCTGCTCCACCATGGGTGACGTCTCAGGGACACCACAACCAGGCCAAACGCAGGACATGGGGCGACCGCCCGTGCAAAGCTCAAGCTCTCCTCAGGCACCAGAGCTGAGGAATCCACCCAAAATCCCTCATACTTCATCCCTGGCCCACAACACAACTCAGGCCAGCAGTGACCCAGCTGTACTTACTCTTGACTGGCAGCCCCTCACCAAGGGAAAGCCCTTCAAGCTGCAGTAAGAGACCAAGCGTCCCCTTCTGTCCCTTCTCCAAGAAGTCCTTTCCACTGGGGCGAATGCGAGGGGCTGGCTGGGCCCGGTGAGCGCTGCCCAAAGCAGGGTATGGGTTGGGAACTGGGTCCAGGGAGCCAGAGGTAAAATCCAGCTTCCCAGCGTTCCCTTCCAGCCTCCCTCGAGCTACAAAGAAAGACAGAGAAGGAGATTATCATGGAACAATCTCACCTTGTGGTTTCCTTCACCCACAGCCTAGAAAAACCCTCTCCACCTCTACCTTACACTTTCCCATCTTTCAACCAGCTGTACACCTTTAGGATCACCATCTGTGAGGCAGCAGAAGCACCTGCACCAGTGTGAGAGTAGACTGTTGAGGATGCCAAAGAACAAGGACATCAAATGAGCAAGCTGTGTCATGCCAAAGTACAAACCCACCCATCCGTAACGAGCACCAAGGACTCACCTGAGAAGGGGCGTTTGTAATAGTTTGGAAAGAGCGTAGGGTCTGGAGGAATGGGTCCAGAAATCCTGGATGGCCCTTCACACATCCTGCCGTTGCTCTGCCTCTGCCACAGAAACCAGCTACCACTGAGAAGAGACATGAACAGAGCTCACTGAGCCACTGAAAAGCTACATTTCATATATATATATATATATATACGAACTGCTGACCTTCATTAGAGAGCTCACACCCAGCTATACAGATGACTTGCAGGTAGGAAATCACCCCAAACTGGGCTCCAGGCAGGTGAGGATCCAGCAGCACTGTCCCTATTGTGGGATTAATCAGCGTTTTTACCAGCGTTGAACCTGAAAGGTCTGCGGTTGCTGTAATACCAGTATCTTCAGCACAGAAAATCCTTCCCTGCTTCGCTCTCCCATACAGAACATTTACTGCAGGCATGCAAGCAGGAGCTGAGCTGCTGTGACCGCCCTGTATGCCTTGAGTGAATGGGGAACACAAGGTAGCTGGACATCATCTGACATATTTTAGCCTTAGATTTCAATTATCTTGCACCTCTGACTTTCTAAATAGCTCCTGGGGTTCAAACACAACCTACCCAAAGCAAGCTGAAGCCCCAGCCCCACACAGATAAACCCCCTGCTGTATCCTCCATGAGAGACAGGCCAGTGTCATCGCCACCCTTGAGCAGGCTGGGGCTGAACCTCAGAAGGACCCAAGAAAAAACACTTCACTCCAGGATCTTGTAAGGGCAGACGTTGAATTTCTGTGGAAGAGCCCTGAGACAAAACCAGCCCAGCGCATCTCAGCTCCCTGGGACAATGGGGAGTTACCTGTTTAGAAAAACATCTATTTCATTTCTAAATAACTTTTTGATGCAGATCAACATGCACAAGAACAGATCCACAAATCACACATACCCCTAGCCCTCACTGGCTCCTGCTGCCTCTCTCCTTCCCTGCACAGGAGGAGCACAGATCCTTCCAGCACAGGAGCAGTCAGCATCTATTTCCTCTTGTGCTCACCATGATCACAGAATCATAGAATGGTCTACGTTGGAAGGGATCTTAAAGCCCCCCCAGTGCCACCCCCTGCCCTGGGCAGGGACACCTCCCACCACACCAGGTTGCTCCAAGCCCCCTCCAACCTGCCCTTGAACCCCTCCAGGGATGGGGCAGCCACAGCTTCTCTGGCCAACCTGGGCCAGGCTCTCACCACCCTCCCACCAAACAAGTTCTTCCCCACATCTCAGCTCCATCTCCCCTCTTTCAGGGTCAAACCCTTCCCCCTCCTCCTAGGGCTCCCCTCCCTGATCCAGAGTCCCTCCCCAGCTTTCCTGGAGCCCCTTGAGGGACTGGAAGGGGCTGGAAGGTCTCCCCGGAGACTTCTCTTCTCCAGGCTGAACCCCCCCAGTCTCTCAGTGCCCCCTCCCAGCAGACAGGCTCCAGCCCTTGGATCTCATGGACAGTATTTTATTGCCCACAAGAAACTTGAGGGACTTGCTCCCCACTCCAAAAATGAGGCTGCAGGATGTCGCACCAACAGGCACAGACTGATGAGCCTTTGATAGATGCCACAAGAGCATCGACACCTCATCAGAGTCACGCCGTGGTTCTACAGGCGCCAGGGCAGCCTGGCTGGTGTCATCGCCGTAAGAGCTGGGGCTATAACCTGCATGCCCTGACTCCCGAGGCAGCAATTTCAAGATATCTGAGCCAACTCTACGGGAAGAGCCCCTTTCAGGATCCTCAGCATGCCAGCACTGACGGGACACGGCATCTGCAGTTTAATTTATAAACCAATAAACGATCAGTACAAGGCTGAGTGAGTCTGAGTCATAGCAGCTAATGCACTGCAGTCTTCCTTGCTAAATCACCCCTGTTGACATGAGACCCATTAGCAAAAAGCTGTTATTCATCTCCCAGACACAACTGCAGAGTCAATGTAAGCAATGCTGACTATTGCACAGCAGCATGCATGTACAGCCTGTACCCAGCTGCTCTGGAGAAGCTATTTCTGAAGAGCAGACACAGCCTCTCAGCCTGAGATAAAAGGACACTGTCTTGGTATTATTTAATCTCCTTGATAATGGATCCAACTAAGCCAGAACAGGCTCTCTTATTCTGGAAAAAAAAAAAAAAAAACGTTCACCATGAGATGGCTCCAGAACAGCTACTGGCCTTGAAATTCACATCCGATCTTGATCTGAACTTGCATTCAAAGCCAGTAATTTACAAGCAAAATGACAGGCTGAAATCAAGACCTGTGACAGAGCAGACAATTAGTGTGGGGGACTGAAGGAGGAAAGGCAAGTTGATGGGAGGCAGGGGGTGGAAGGCTCATTTTATACCTTTCACATCCCAACAGCAGCCTGCCCTGCTGCAGGGAATTTGCAAATGACACCCACTCCCTGATTTGCAAGTCACATCACCTCTGGATTGGGATCTTGCAAGATGAGACAATCATATTACAATGGTAAGCATCTTGCCTATCTAGGCACCTCCAGCAAACTCAGCGACGTGGGACGCCAGCCCCCAGCACCAGCCTCAGAAGCAGCCAAGCCTCACGCACAAATGATCAGTACAGGCTGCTCTGCTGCTCTACTCCTGCTGACCATGAGCGTCTTTGGGGGACACAAGTGAGAGAACCTCCTGGCTCACTTCTGCCAAGGGTGCATGTGGACCTTCTCTGCAGCCATTCCCATCCCTCCTGCGACAGCTCTGCAGCGCAGACCCTCCTGTGCTGAGCCGACTCAACTCACTACCCCTGCACAGAACAAGTCACTTCTTTTGCTGGATTGGTTTTCTGCCAATTCTGTCCAAAAGTAACCTGGCTGTTACCTCCACGGGGGAATCGGAGAAGCACTGGAACAAGCACAAGGGAAATGCAGCAGGAGTGTGTGCTTATGAAGACAGAGGAGGGAGGAAGAGGGAGCAAGGCCAGCCAGTGACCCGATGGCTGGCTCAGCCACCTGGACTAATTTGCACCCAGGAAAGCATCTTCCCTATCACCCTGTTAGAAACCTAAATGTCAAGAATACACTATCCGACCTGTTGTTACCAAAAAGACACTATTTAGAGCATTCTCAGGCTATGAGATGCAGGCAACTCCGCAAATGCAGCCCAGCTGAGTCCGGGTAAACACATATATGTGTGTGTGCAACTCCTCTCTCTTCTTAACTCCCTGCCAGGTTGCAGGACTCGCTAGAGAAGCAGCGACACTGCTCCCAGCCACAGGGCTGGTCCCTGCTCACTTGAAAGCAGCACGGGGACAACAGAGGCACAGGGCAGTTCTCAGAGTAACCCAACAGCTTCAGCATTGCCTACTCACCCAGTCTCAGCCCGGCTGGCCGCTTGCTTCCCCCCACCAGGACCACAGCTTAGTCCAGGTCTAGGACTCAAGCCATGCAGGCACCAGCCCCACCTCTCCCAGCGTGTCCCTGTAAGTTAAAGAACCATTAATTCGATTCTTTGTGCCCTTTGCCCCCAGCTTACCAGGTGGTAAAAATGCCACTTATGCCCCCAAGTAAACTGAGATCTTTTAGAGCTTGTATGAACCACGGCTTCCTCTCACAGCTTGTTTTTGGCATGGTAGTTAAGGAAACTACAACGCATGGGAACGGACAAGGCTTTGGCAGGTGCTTTTCACAGCCTGGCATTTGCTGCGTCTGACTTTGAAGCACTCCCTCTTCCTCACAGGTCACATTTCCTCTCTGCCTGTGTCCCTGGCCAGGGACAGAGCTGATGCAAGACCAGCTTCATGCCTGTATGAGCCACCCTCTGCAAAAATAGGGGGGGGAATCCCTACGCTGTGATAAGCAAAGCGAGTCATTTGCAGCAAATCAAAGGGCTACTCTCTGTGCGGCTGCTCTTGGCTGTTTGCCTCCTCCCTTGGTAGTTTTAGCTGAAAAGTAGAACCAGGGTAACTTCTGTGCTTCAGGGCTACACAGGGATCTGGGGCCATGCCTCCTGTAGAACTGGGGAAATGAGGTGCTGTGAACCTACCCAGTGATGTTATCCTGTGCCTATGTTTTCCCCTTGCAGGCTCCAATGGCAGAGATTAATAATTTGATACTATATAAGATAATGTACTTGGCTCTGGGGAAACCACCCTGCAGTGCTGCCTCCAGCTCTGAGGCCAGGGGCCAGAGGAGGCCATGGAGATGCTGGGAGGGCTGGAGCCGCTCTGCTGGGAGGGGGGGCTGAGAGAGTTGGGGGGTTTCAGCCTGGAGAAGAGAAGGCTCTAGGGAGACCTTAGAGCAGCTTTCCCGTATGTGAAGGGGGCCTACCAGAAAGCTGGAGAAGGAATTTTTACAAGGGCGTGTAGTGATAGGAGGGGTAATGGCTGCAAACTGGAGGAGGGTAGATTTAGATTAGATCTCAGGAAGAAAATTTTCACTCTGAGGGTGGTGAGAGCCTGGCCCAGGTTGGCCAGAGAAGCTGTGGCTGCTCCATCCCTGGAGGGGTTCAAGGGCAGGTTGGAGCAACCTGGTGTGGTGGGGGGGGTCACTGCCCAGGGCAGAGGGAGGGACTGGGGGGGCTTGCAGGTGCCTTCCAACTCTAACCATTCTATGATTCTTATTTTGATACTATTCCCTGTGCAGGTTCCCTCAGGTACCACCAGCTCTTCCTCACCATTTTCTAAGACCCATTTTCCTTTTTTCCCTCTGAAAACAAAGAGGGACCGGTGTGGGCCAAGCATGGTACTGGCATTCACACGTGGGACATTCTCCAGGAGCTGGGCATGTATCCACCAACAGCCAGGTTGTCCAGCCTGCCCAAGGGGACAAATGTGTGCCCTGGGGCAGCAGCCTCCAGCAGGAAGGAGGTGACCGAGCTCCGTGCTGGGCACTGGAGGGTGGGCAGAGGCTGGTGAGGGTATTGCAGAGCTGCAGCCAAGCCCTCCCAGGAGAGCAGGGAAAGACAACATGAGTCTCCACCGCCAGGGACTCCTCTCCGAGGCAAGGACGAGACACGTGCTGACTTTGCAGGAGACTGGAGCTCACATCACTGTCTCCAGCCTCCCTGGGCTGGGCTGTCATGAGGAATCAACACAAACCCCATTCTGGGGCCTGTGCCCCAGGACCCCACTGACACACACTTTGGTCGGGGGCTGCACTAGATGATCTCCAGAGGTCCCTTCCAATCCCATACCATTCCGTGATTCTGTGTCCTTAGAAAACCCTTCTCGGCTCCTCTGGCTCCCCGGGTGTCTGGGGAGACATACACCGAGGCAGGAGCCCCAAGGCTTCGCCCCGGTGGGCGCAGCCACCCCTCCCCAGAGCCTGGGCAGGGGCACGGCAGCACCCGGCCGCTGCTCCGCCACCTCCCGGCCTCTCCCCCGCAGCCCTCGGCCTCTCCCCCGCGGCGGGCACCCGGCAGGGACTCACCGCGGGAGGCCGCAGAGACGCTCTCCCGGCTGCGGCCTGGACCTGGCCTGGATCCGCCCGCGGGGAGCCCAGGGCCCGGCCCGGCCCCGCCGCGCTGCCCGGCAACCGCCGCTTCCGCCGGGAGGGGCCGGGGCGGCCGTTCCCCGTAGCAGGGCCGGGGCCCGGGCCGCGCCGGTTGTGCGGGAGGAGGGCGATGTCCCGCAGCCGGGCCGGGCACCAGCCCGCCCGCAGCCACCGGCCCTGCCTCGGGCTCGCTGCGCCGCCGAGGTTCATCCCCCCGGTGCCCGCGGCCTCCCCTTTCTCGGGGGCATCCCCCGGGCATCCCTGCCCGGCTGCTGCCCGCGGGGCCTGGGGAAGGAGTGGGTGCCGGTGTGCCCACACCACAGCTGCCAGCAGTGCCGGTGCAGCGGGGCCCAGCGCCCACACCCAGCCAGAAATGTGGGCATCATTGTCCAAACTCAACGCGTAACTTGGTGTATGGCCTGGAAGAAAACTCTGAAAGGTTGTTTCCAGTTACAGAACGAGTCTTGGGGTATATTTGGCTGAAATATTTCCTTATTTCTCCTTTCTGTGGTTTTCTTTCCAAGTCAAGCAGCCGAACGTTTCATTTTCCATGATAAATCTGACTTGGAGAGTGCTTGCCATCCAGCTGAAGTGGGCACAGAAGACCCCCTTGGCTTGGTGGAACCTAAAGCAGCAGAATGACCACATGAGCCAGGTTTGCTGCACCAGGAGACCACAGTGTGCCTGGGTGTGTTTGCCCATAACCACGCTTTTTCCTTGTAACGGTACATCTCAGTGCCATGTTTGGCACTCATTGCCACTCAATGCCACCTCATTGCCCAGGGAGGTGGTGGAGTCACCATCCTGGCTGTGTTTAAGGGCCGTTTAGATGCAGTGCTAAGGGACATGGTGTAGGGGATGACTTTGTAGAGTAGGGTAGATGGTTGGACTCGATGATCCCAAGGGTCTCTTCCAACCTAGATGATTCTATGATTCTATGTTTAAAAAATTTGCTGCTCAGTAGAGCATTTGTTGCTCAGTAGAGGAGACACAGGTGCTGGGGTCAGCCTCCACCGGCTGAAGTACTCCTTGGATTGCCACATCGCTCTCTGCGGGCTGTCGAATGCCACCGTGTTTATGAAGGAGCTGCACAAGAGGCTCCTGCCATGGTGCAATGAGGACAGAGACCACCTCTCCACTCACAGTCAGCCTCTCCTGAGTGCCCCAGGGTGCAAAAGGCAAACAAAATCCTGGCATTTTCCCAGCTGCCAGCTCGACGGATGGGACTCGGTGCTTGTCTTTGTAGACTCCGTGGCAGCATTCGTGGGGAGGGGGCCACTGGGGTCCCTCGTCCCCGTCATAGCAGGGCTATCACCAGTGCCAGATCGGGATGGCTGCAGCCATGTCCCATGGAGCCCTGTTGTCCCTGAGGATGGCGAATCTCCCCCTCCTAGTGTCCCCTTCCAAGGCTGCAGCCTCCCCAGGACCCCTGAACCTGTCACCACCACAGCCAGCCCCATCAGCCCAGCTCTGCTGTGTCCCCCACGTACCAGGGAACATCCCCTGGGCTCTCTCCAATTTCCCCACCTCCTTTCTCACCCAGGAGCCCAGATCTGGGGGAGCTGTTGAGAGCACGTCCCCTGTGGGGGTTTAACGGTCTTGCAGAATCTTCTGCCCAACTGGCACTTTCAAACCATCCCCAGAGCTGAGGCTGGGGGAGGCTCGAAGGGGAGAGGTGGGGAGGACAGGCTCAAAGCAATACCACTCATCTCGTTACTGTGGCTTAAAACACTTGTGGTTGGCTTTTGTGCCTTCAGTGGCCTACGTCAGTCCTCCCCACACTGTCTTCTGGGAGGTTTCGTGGCCAGACAGGGAGGCCAGCGTGTGCAGAGACCAGTGGTGAGATGCTCACGGTGGGTAATTGGTGCCTGCAGCCTCTCATGGTTGTGGTCAGTCAGTGGAAATGCTGAAACCCTGCTTAGATGTCCATTTAACAGGCAAAATGTCCACTCTCATTCCCAGTGGGGGGGAAGGCAATGCCAAGGCTCCAGCCAGGGGCTCGGTGCCGATGGTTGGCTTGAAGGGGGTGGGAGATGTGCTGGGGCAGTTGCGGGTCTTCTGGCAGTTCAGGGTGGGGTGGGAGCTCCAGCAACCTGATGTGTTGGGAAGTTTTCGCCTCCTGGCATCCCCAGGTGTATCAGGAGGGCTCTTAGGGCTGGCTGCTGTGGAGCATCTCATGGTGGGTCTTACGCTGGGCAGAGCACAACCCCTTCAAAGCTGCCACCTGGACCTGGGGCTGGGAGAGGGAACCACAGCTCAGCCTGTGCCCATGTCCCTGCAGCACGGCCATAGCCTTGCCAGGTTGAGCACTGCACATTTCAGGAAGCTCCTGTGCCAAACCAAACACTCACAGAGATGTTGTCTGCACACAGAACCTGCTGGTGGCCTAGAGCATCTGCCATGTCAGCCCCAGTGCGGGATCCTCCTGCTCCAGAGAGGACCCCTGAGAAGGGGCAGCACAGCAGCCACAAGCCTGGGCCTGTCCTTACCCAGCTGTCTGCAGCCCTGGAGAACCCAGACATCAAGGTTTTGGAGGTGAGGAGCAATGTCACATGGGACATGGGAGTTGTGATGAGCAGAGGATTCATTCGTGGGTGCCATGAGCACGGGACTGTCCCCTGTGTGAGAACAGGGCGTCCCAATGTGTGCCAAAATTTGGGGAGGGGGAAGGAATGGGAAAAGCTTTTTTCTGCAGATAGTGGATGTCCCTGGGGCTGGGGCTGCTCCCCAGAAACAAAAGGCATGATGTTACTCTGAAGTCTTTCTGTAACGGAGAGTAAAATGAGCTTCTAGTTAAGCTGCATGAAAGGACAGCTAAATAATTTCCAGCCACCTCTTTGTAGAGCGGTTTTCTGTCCTGGTGGCAACACTTGAGGGTGTCCCCAGCTGCTGCTTGGGGCCTGGTGTTGCCACCAGGGGTGGTTGCCATGGGGGGGCAAGGTGGCAACCAGAGCTTGGAGAGCGCCAGCAGGACTCATGGGGCCACCCGTGCCAGACACCATAGACAGCCAACTGCAGCAACATAGAATCATAGAATCATAGAATGGTTTGAGTTGGAAGGGACCTCAAAGATCATCTAGTTCCAACCCCCCTGCCATGGGCAGGGACACCTCCCACCAGAGCAGGTTGCTCAAGGCCACATCCAGCCTGGCCTTGAACCCCTCCAGGGATGGGGCATCCACAACTTCCCTGGGCAACCTGTTCCAGTGTCTCACCACCCTCATAGTAAAAAATTTCTTCCTGAGATCTAATCTGAATCTTTTTTCTTCCAATTTAAAACCGTTTCCCCTTGTCCTATCATTACACTTCCTGGCAAAGAGTCCCTCCCCAGCAATTCTATAGGCACCCAACATGGGTTGCTCCTACTCACCAGTGAGGTGGCCTCACCTCCAAGACCGTGAGGCTGTGTTGAGTGTAAACCCCGAAATCCAGGTGGTTATTAATGGCCAGCAAAAGCTTCAAGCCACTGTGGCAGCCATGCCACGGCCCAAGGAAAGCGGGTGCAGGACAGGCAAGAGAGGGGTGTTGCTGATCAGTGCTGTCACTTGTGTCTGCCGCAGTGGTCTGAGGACGGGCGAGGTGTCCTTGTCCACACCGAGCTGTACGAGGAGGAGATGGGGAGGAACAAAGAGCTCTTCCCAGAGCTGGCGGGTCTCGGCTGCGTTGCGGAGCTGCAGGCCTGGCTGCTCAGCAGCGGTTTCACACTCAGCGGGGCAAAGTAAGTCACCAAATCTCATGACCAACATCGTGCTGCAGCGCAGTCAGGATCACCATGTGAGGAACAGCCACCAGCGAGGCCTGGGGCTGCATGCAGGAGCGTGAAACAAGGTTGGGAGGAAGGGATGAGCATGGGATGGGAGATAGTAGTATGTTGAGAATCAAGGAGCTCAGCTTGTAATAATTTTGAGAGCTGCTTCAAGTTTAAAAGAGCAGATAAACCAGAAAAAGCATGGACAGGGAAAAGCCTGAAGAGTCACAGGGCTCATGGTGCACAGGGGCATGGCACCTATGGCCACCCATCAGCCACTATCAGTGGCCACCGGCCATGTCAAGTCCAGCCAGGGAGCTGGGCCAGCATGGCCAGGGCGGGAGCAGTGAGGTGCCAGCCAGCCCCCAGCACGGCCACACTGTAGCCCAGTGTTATTGCTTGAGAAACCCACAACAATTCATTATCATTTAGACAATTATTCTCTCACCCCATGATCCCTTCCCACCCAGGAAGGGGAATCGGGGAAAACAAGGAAACCCGAGGGTTGAAACATAAACAGATTTAATAGGATAAGGCTAAATAATTATCATTAATAACACTAAAGAACCAGCATTGATCCTGATACCAATATAAAATGCACGAGGAGTGTCCCCATCCCGTTCCACGCCAGGGAGCCGTGCACTCCCCGCAGGGACAGCCCATGTGGGACACTGCCAGCAGGAGGAAGGGAAGGGCTCAGGGCAAGGACTTCTCAGGGGGGCAGCCATCAAGGGAGAGGGAGAGGGAGAGGGAGAGGGAGAGGAAGAGGGAGAGAGAACTCCTCAGCAAACTCCTAATTTATACTGAATGTTCATTTCATGGTATGAAACAACCCCGTTGGCAGCTTGGGTCAAGTGCTCGGGTCTCACTCTTCCTCATCCCCACTCCTGGGGAGCTCAAAAACACTGAGACCTTGAAACCTGCACCTTAGAGCTGGCACTAAAGTAAACATATTCACCAATTCAGACACCAGAGTCTTCTAAAAGTGCAGTTTTCCCAAGAACCAGAGGATAAATCAGTCCTGTGTCGGTCAAACCAGGACATTCAGGCACAGACCAGGGGAGGGCACAGACCTCGACCTGGCCGTGCCCTGCAGCTGGTTTCTGTCCTGCAGGGCCAACACGCAAGTGCTCCTGTTGCAGCACCCCACTTTCCAGAGAGCGCAGCCCACTGCCAAGGAGCCAGGTGCCCTCAGAGGCAATGCTGGCCTCTCCACCAAGCAGCAGAAGAAAAGGAAGAAAAAGAGATACACAAGGAGGCTGTGCCCTCCCCGAGGGGCCACGTCGCAGGACACACTGGGTGAGCAAAGCTGGTGGCTGCAGCCACACCAGCTGGGCTGGGCTGGCACAGGCTTTGTGGGACTTATCTCAGGAACGATGCTGGTCTAAGCCTGGGTCCGTGGTACAGCAGGGTGATCCCCAGCCCTTCTGCTTCTCCCAGACGGCCCTGTGGGTAGGTGATGTCAGAAGCTCTGCCACTGGTGAGTATTCATCTGGGCATCATGACGCCCAGGCAGGCTCTGTGTGGCTCTTCCCTCCTGCAGCTGTTCTGTCCCTGGGATGTGGCCATGGATCATCCCTGGCTTTTAGCCCACCAGGCTCAGCTCAAGGGCACAGCTCCCCTCCTGGCAAGGGTGACATTCCTGCTCTGCTCCAGGGCTGCTCCAGCCCATGAGCAAAGCCCTGTCAGGGAAGGGACTGTCAGCGTTGGGCTCTTCTTGTACCTCTCCAGGACGACTGGCACGCCTGCGACCCCTCTACCAGTACATCAACTTTGACATGCCAGAGCTGATGCAGCCAGCAGCAGAGGAAGATGAGGCCCCAGAGGTGGCACCGCAAAGCCAGGTCCCTGCAGCCCCCAGGACAGCAACTGCTCCACAGCTGGAAGGTGAGCTCCAACAGGGTTCACCCAGCCCCTGTATTCCCCAGGGAACTGGCCTTGTCCTGCCTGCTGGTCCCCATAGCTCATCCTCCCAGAAATGGAGGCTTTGCCTTTGCCTGTGCAGGCTGTCACCTTATGTTGTTTCTTCTGCCCTTGCCCCTACTTTTAGAGAAGCAGCTTAGACGTCTCTGGGTCACCATTTGCAGCAGTTCTGCCCTTTGGTTTTCTCTTGAAGCTCTTTGGTGGCCCAGCCAAACTAAGCAGGACCTTTCCTGCTATGACAACACTCTTCAGTTGACTCCACAGTCTCCAGGGCCCAGAGCTGTCTTCCAAGACTTGGTGGGACAAAACTATGGCTGGTGACAGGCCTGTTCTGAGCAGGAGGTCAGGCTGGACCCAGAGCAGTCATCCCACCTACGCTGCTGGGACCCGGCATCCTGCTGGTGCAAACACTCCGCCTGTCTCCGAGGAGGTGGCCCTGCTGTTGATGCACTCACTCCTCTTGCAGGTACCTGGACCAGCAGCGCCGTGGAGATCCCAGCCCCAGGAGCAGATGACAAGTTCATGCAGGTTGACATTGACAGGATGCTCAGATACACGGCTCACCTGGTGCCACCGCTCTTCCCCCAGTATAAATAGTCACGAGGCTTCCTGCTGCCTGCTCCACTCCTGCAGCCTGACCTGCAGGGTGGCCGTCGCCACCTGGCCCAGCTGTGGGCTTACTGGGTTTTTATGCTGGTTGCAGAGAACCTGATTTGCCTAAAAAAAAAAAAAAAAAAAAAGCAATTTTTTCATTCTAAAATGTAGCTGCATGTCACTTGGCCTTAGGTTGCAGGAGCTGTCATTCCTTGCGTGAAGGGCAGGAGGCTGGGGAGCAGCCTGGAGATCACCCTGTGCAGGGGACACAGGAGGGGACGAGCAGCACTAGCCAGGGGGTGTTCCCACTACATCTGCGTAGGACAGAGAGGGATGGCACGGGGGAATCCAGACTTCACAACAGGGATCTGCCTCACCCAAAGGAGCTCCTTTGGCCCTGCTCTGCCCCTGTGGGGCAGCTGGAGGCTGCAGCCTACGAGAAGCCTGTTTCACCTCTCCACACACTCCTAGGATGAGGTCTTCTGCTCATCCAGGAGCCTTGGCACTCTCCTTCCTCCCCATTTGGGTCTATCTGGAGATGTTTTGTGTTTCCTTCTCCTCTAGAAGGAGCTGTACTTTGGGACAAAGACAAGTTCTCAGTTCAAGGAGAGCTTCAAAACAGCCCCAAAATTGGCATGAAGTAAGCTAGAGCTGTTCTGTCCAAATGAAGGCAGTGGCTTCCAGGTGAGCTCAGAAGACATTATCTCACCTGCTTTACATAGTACAGAGACAGCAGATGTCCAGAGCTAGAGCAGGAGCAGCAGCCCTGTGCCTGCCAAGGGAGGCTGGCAGAGATGCGGGTCCCACTGCTCCACCTGCTAGATCTGGGAACAAGTTGGAACCATTTGCTTTCTCCATCCAGCTGACAGGAGAGCTGAGACTGCGCAGGGCACAGGAGCAGCTCTTACCCTTTAAATCAGCATGTCAGGAGACTTGTTTCCATCAGAGTTTAATGTGTTGGAAGTAAATATCTGATTTACACACTGAGCAAAGAAAGGGGTCCCATCAATGCTGTGGGGATTTTGCTTCTTACCAGCAATTTTCACAATGAGTCAGAGAAAAAGAGATCCCGTTTATCACAAAAGTTGACGTGGTTAAGTCCAAGACAGGCAAGAGGATCTCCCAAACCAGCTACACACCACTGCAGTGTGAGGACAACAGCAAAGAGGTGGGAAATAGATTTTTTGGTGGGACTTACTTTCCCTTGGTGACAAATAGGTGACACTTGCTAGGACAGCACAGAGCTGCCTCCTGCTTTTTCCGCACCTGAGCTACCCAGCTGGCAGCAAAAGAGGACAGAAGGAGGGAAGGGCTCAAGAGGTCCCCAGCCCCAGCTCTAAGTCTCCTGTTCATATTTATTAGGATGCTTTCAGCTTGACCCAATCAAACACGAGCACACAGCTGCATAAAGAATGCCCTCAACAAACACAACTTTTTATTTCTGTAGAAAACAAGATACTTTTCAGGAAGGACAGCTTATGAAACAGCAGTTTGCATGTTAATATACATAAATACACAAGATTACAATTTAGTGGGAAACACATTTTAAAAAAGCTTTCAAGTACACAAAATAAGTGTAGTAACATTGGACTATCCCTTCCGCATACCTGCCTCAGAGAGAAAGGTTTCTCAAATGGAATGAGCTTCCACCCAGGATCTGCCAACAGAGCTCTCCACTGGACAAGCTGCAGGAGGGTGTAAGGATGGGCAGGGCCAGAGGGTTAATTAATATCCAGTGTTTGAGATTAAGAGCAGACTTACCCATGGCAGCTCAGTCCCCATTCTCTCAACTATCAGGATGTGTGTAGTGTGACAACGACCCCGCAGCACGGTAAGAGAGCTGCAAGAGGCAGGAAATACCTTCCAACTTCCATCTTCAGATCCCTGGAAGGTTCATGCTGTACAACTTCGTTACCCACCGTGCCTGGAAATCCCGTGACCCCGGGAGGCGTTTAATTAACAGTCACAGAAACGAGACGGTGGCCCCGCAGTCACGGCCCCAGTGCTGCCGGGCTGTAAACACAACCGACGGACACAGAACTTATGGAAAAAAGCTGCTGGATGCCGGCAGCCTCTTGGGTAGAAGGAATGGTGTCGACAGGTGTGGAAGAATTGCATAAATCATCACAGACTTCCTGAAGATTTTTCCTGCCAAGACACTGTCAACGCAGATTTTGTAGCATCATTTAAATAAAATACCGGTTTAAATAAATCTGAAAGACATATGCCACGTGCAGGAAACCAAAAGGCTGATCCTAATGTTACAAACTTTAATCCTTTGTCCTATAGGAGCTTGGAGACCTCTTACATCACTAAATTATTTCTTAAAATTTTACAAACTGAGGAGTAAAACTTAATCAGTCTCCAAAAGAGAAGGAAAAGGCATCTGAACAACAGATACTCCCTGATCCTGCTTTACGTGCTCTCCTGTTAAAATTGTTAAAAGAAGCAACCTATGCAACAGGGGCTGTGTCCCATTTCCGAGCTGGGCTGTGGCAGAGATCCCATGCTTCACTTCAGCTACTGCAAGTGCAAAGGGCAATTCAAGTTTTCCTACCAGTCTCTAAGACAAAAATTAAATGTTTGCAAAACCAGAAACATTTAAAACTCTTTAAACAATTTAAATCAGAACACGACATATTGTACACATTAAAAAAAAAAAAACAAAACCAAGAAATTCAGGTTATTAAATAAGGATCTACATATCTTAAAAATGGAGAGGCTTTTATGTTACAGCCAGAAGTGTTAATTGTCCTATCCTCCAAAGCAGGAAAGTTCATAAGTTATTTCTTTGCAGCGCCTCGCAGAGGTTTTGATTGGCATCTGGTTCCTCGGTCATCACCTCCACAGCCTCCCACTCCCCTGACCTGCTGGATTTCTTGATGGCCTCTACTACGCTCTGCATGTACAGACCATCTTCAAAAGAGGCTGCCATGGAGACAGGTTTATGATCCCACGTCCGACGGTCATCCTGCTCTTGGAAAGACTGCCGCAGCGCTTGCACCATGTACACCATGCCCTTTAAGTAAAGCAGCGGGATGTCTTTAAATCCCATATCCAAAAGGCCCTTGTTGACAGGTAAAGAGTCTGTAAACAGTAGTTCTTCTTGGAGAGCGGTGTTTTTCTGTCCATACAAGTCCGTCCCACGAGCGATGAGGCGACCGGTAGACCCCACAATCATGACTTCATGGATGAACGATCCAGGCATGTTGAAGTTGAGAGTCACCGTGCAACAGACCCCCTCGCTCATTAGCATCTGGAAAAAGCAGAAGTCATCGCTAGTGACGTGGCGAATCCCGCTTATAGCTGTGTTCTGCTTCACAAAAGTCTTGAGCAAGCCATGGACCTTCTCTGCTCTCCTGCTGATGAGGTGAGTGAGGAGGTCAATGATGTAGGTGCCCATCGTATGCAGACCACCCCCTCCCATCAGCTCATCACAGATCCAGTTGTACTTGTGGCTGAGCAGGCTTCCCCCATAAACGCGTACGTCGCAGATCATCACGTTGCCCACGTAGTGTTCTTCTATCAACTGCTTCATCTTCACAAAGGCGGGCAAGAAACGGAGAACGTTGCCAACAATGCTCATCAGCTTGGGGTAATACCTGGCAGCTGTGACCATCCTGAAGGCATCCACAGAGGTAGCAGCTTTCTCACAGATCACATTCTTCCCTATTCCTGCATCACAAGTGGAAAAAAAAAAAAACCAAACCAAAAACATATATAGCACACAGGAGCAAAATGTGCTCAGATGCCCCAAAGGTTTTCAAGAAGTGGTTGTTTTTTTTTTTTAAGAGTCAGGCTTTCCTGCTGCAATTTCAAAGGCAAAGGTCTTGGAACTAAAATGGGAATGCCAAGGGAAGCAAGACTCGGAGCTGCTTCCAAGATGCTCTGAATCCAGAACTGACAAACTCCCATGGAGCGAAGTTCCAAATAAAGAGAGAGTTTTTACATCATGAAAGACAAATGGCCAAGTGGCATCACATGGCATCAAAACAAGATGCAATCTGCATGTTGTAGCTATAAAATTATTTGAATGCCTGTACAGCCAGAGGGAAAAAAAAAACCAGTCACATACCCTGTGGGGAAGAGGTGAGTAGAGATTTGATTTGCACTTTGTATTTCACCATCACTATGAACTTATTATTTTAAATACATTAATAGAAATGGGACATACAAGATACTTATTGGCCTGTGTACAGAACACAAAAATTAGATATAATGTTTTGGTAGGTGGATTCTTAGTTTCTGGATTAAGCATAGTTAATTGGAAAGCAAAGCAGTTCAGTCTGCACATACAGCCTGCTCATACGATTACCCTGCAAAGGTGACAGTGACACAGATGAGAGCTGCACTCACAAGCTGACCCCCTGCCTTTTTACTCCCACTGATGCACTTCATCTTGTGCTCAGCCTGGGCAGTCAAGAATTCATTTTTTTTAACTTTAAAGCAGAAATAAAGTCATACAAAAGAGCATCCCAGTACAAACTTCAATCAAATTCCTACATTGGGTGCTCTGCTGGTATTCCCTCTTCCTCCCCCATCTTTTCTCATGACATGGATTTACTTTTCCCATATACAGCTGTTCTGATAAAATACTTATCTACACATTTTTTAGTGTAACAACCAGGGGTATACCTAGAAGCCCCCAGCTGTTACCTGGTGATGTCAGTCCTGAAGGCTGGCAATGTCATCCCACAGTTTCTGCCAAAAGAATCGCAGGAATCTACCCAGGCATCTTAGGCACTTCTCTAAAAGCTGCTCCTTACCCAGGAGCAGACCACTCCCTGCTCAGAACAGCTTTTAATCAACTCCCCGATGAGAAGACACCAGCACACGGGCTTAAATCAGTCTCTGGCAGAAGCGCAGCAGGCAGATCCCACGCTGCAGCTCCTGCTCTCAGCGCTCCACCTCCCGGCTGCGAGGAACAAGCCTTTCAGGAACCCTCCGAGCAGCCCAGGGGCCAGCCAGCTCCTCGGCCAGGGAACTACAGCTAAAGAAAACTCAGACCCTGTATTTCTAATAGACACATGCAAAATCTGGCCAGAAAACAATACTACGACAATTTTTAGCGGTCTCTTCCAATAAATCTCCTAAACAGAAGATCTAATGAACACAGAGTAACGTCAAACTCCCCAGGGACACCCTGGCTGCCCCCAGCTAAGCCCCCGTGTCAGGGACCATTTCCAACTCTCCCACCCCCAGTTTTGCTGCCGAGAGGAGGCACAAAGCTCTGTCCAGTGCTCTGCAGGGCAAGCCGAGTGCCTCTTGAGACGCTTGAGCTGTTCCACACTGGGTGGTCGGTCACACCAGTGCCCTCATTCTGCCACCCCCATGCCCACCCTCACCCCAGCGCTGTGCTCTCTCTGCCTGACACCTTTTTGGGGGTGGCAGTGCCACAACAGCTCGGAACAGCCTTCCGAGCACTGCCAGAGTGCCAGGATGGAGACACCCTGAAATCTCTGGGATGGTCCAGCAGTTGCCCCCAGCGGGATGTGCCCCCAGCTGTCCCTAAGCTCACACAGATGGCTGTGAAGCAAGGACAAGGGCTGAGCCAGAGATGGCTACAAGGTCCCCTACCAACATAACGGCCATACCTTCTGCTTTCCAAGAGAGCAACTTACAACCCTGTTTTTCTCACTATTAGTTTGGTAATGAATAACCTGAACTTTGTACCATACTGTTTTCTTAAATCACCACTGTAAAATTTTCTGTTGAGGTCCCACCAGCTAGGAGACATGAATCATGGAATCATTTAGGTTGGAAAAGACCTTTAAGATCATCAAGTCCAACCATTAACATGAGAGCCCCCATGGAGCTCTGCTGCTCCTCAGACAGTTCTGTGAGCCAGTTCAGCTCACCAACTGATCCCAGTTTAGAAAGGAAAGCTTCCTCTTCCCAAGCAGGTGGGTTAGATCAGCTCACAGGAGGACCTAAACCTATATGCACACCTGGGAGGAAGGAGATGGGACCATGGAGTTGGGTTTCCCCACCTTCGAAGCAGCAAGTGAGGACAGCAGCAGCTCTGCTGCCTGCGACGAAGCTCATCACAAGCTGTCCTGCCAATATGCCTCAGGGTCTCCTCTGTGCACACCTCAGAGCAAACTCTGTTTGCGGGGAACACATTGGCTTCTCCAGACCATTGCTCCACTGAAATCCTCCTAGGATGCCAGAGAGAAAGAGTCAATCTTCCTCAACTTATCTTGTTTTGTCCTTAGCGAGGAACTAGGCTGTCCACCCTGCCTTATGCCATCCAGTGCTGCTTCACATCCTGGAAGATGGACGTTTCTCTGCCAGCAGTTACACAGTAACTGCAGTTACCAGCTTCAAGACTCCGCGGGCCCTGCAAGCTCTGTTCCTTGGGAAGTGCTTCTTGCTTTCAGTGCTGCATTCATTATTGCTGGGTGTGAAATGAACATACCTAATGCAACCAGCCAAGCAGCGTGAGGCTGTGTTGCTCTCTTCCAACTCTAACACTGCTCATGACAGTAATTAATGCTGAACGTTAACTACAACTCTCAACATCCCTGAGAAAGGCAGTGCTCAGCGAATGCACAGGCTGACAAAACCAGAGTGCAAGGACCTGGCTACACAGCCCCAGCCAAAGCACCTGAGAAACTACCAGACCTGACCCTGCACAAACTCTGCTCCCACAACACCAAACCACCTCTCACCAGTGCACTTCCAGGCAGCTGCGCCCTTCACAACAGTCATTACTAGCTCTGCACACTGGAGAAACTACTCTGATTTAAAGTCTTGCCCCTCTCTGTAAGAGTTATAATGTTGACTCCAACTACTAAATGTATTTATCCCATGTAAATATGTCCATTGAACTGAAGCTCCAGTTCTTTACTCCCCTGAATAAGGTCAGATGCACCTAGGAAGATATGCAGCTGGCTGCTGGTGAAGCATACCAGACCATTGCTATGTCCACTGAAAGAAGTTGGGAGTGTGTGAGGAGTCTTCCCAAATCCCAGTCTTCCTGGCTGCTTCAGACACACTTGCTTTGGGAGCCTCCCAAAGAAGGAACGCTCATTTCTAAACACACTCCTTCATTTCATTTCTTGTTTGCGTACAGTTTGAAAAGACCTCTGTGCTACTGGTGACAGAGACGGGAAGCACGATATGCAAAGAGCACTCACAGCATGCTTGTTCATCCTGTTTCAAGAACAGGAAACCTGGATCTGTCACAACACAGAGCAGTGACAGCACCCTTTCTGACTCCTTCCTTCATAATTAACGTATACATGGCTGCAATTTGTAGGGACTCCACAAAATCAGGGGGTCAAACAATTTAAATCGCACAGATGTCTTAAACAACATAGTCAACCATCATAAACCAAGAGAGACAAGTAAGAGGTTCCTTTGTAGCTGCTCCACAAACCATCTGTTTGATGGCAGGGCTCAGTATGCACAGCACCATTATCTTGCATCCCAAAGAACTTTTACTCTGAGGACTTGGCAGGTTCTGCCTCCCTGAACACTGCCTCATGCACAAACATCCCATGTTTTACATTCCACTCCAGCCAGTAACTCTGCTCTGGGCTCACCTAATGCAAAGGTGGATGCATTTTAACTGTGGGACATGAACCACAACGCAGACGTTTTGTGAAATTAATTTAGTTCCCCCGAGATCAAAAGAAGCACAAATTTTAGGATGGCTTCTTGCTTTGCCTGTTGTGGAGATAAACCGTAAGATTACACTGATCTTAATTTGAATTATCCTCTGGGCTTTGATCTGTTCTGTCTAGTTCATGAACTCAGTCCAGTGTTCCTGCTTTGTCCCTGCCATGCCAAAGTTGTATCTCGGCTTGTTTATGGATGCCTGTTAGCAAGAAACTTATGCAAGCAAATTGTACTGCCTGGAAAAACTGGGTGTCTCTCTCTCCTCTCTGCCAGCAATAAAAATATAAACAGATTTAAAAATGAAATTTAAAAAAACCCCGAAGTATAAAAAAGTATACAAATAAGTAATAAAAGTGTAACCACTTAAAAAAACCCCAACAAACAAAAAAACCCCAACGAAACAAAACACACAAAAGACTGTTATCACTACCTCACATCTGATCTTCCCTAAAACCCAGTCTCTGGGCTACTACACACCAGTCTGTTATCTACAATTCACAGCCTACAATTCTCCAATTATAAGCATCACTATATCAATGTGAACTTTCTGAGAAAGCATATTTTCCATCTTTAGCCCTGTCCTGATCTGTGTTCCTTCAGAATGCTCAGTCATGGCAAGCCATCCAACACTGGTTTAAAATATGCCACGACACACTCAGTGGCAGATCTATAAATACCATCATGACAAACCTAGAAAGGTGAAAGACAAGGTCAGCATGGTATCAGGTCTGAGATGCCTGCATTGGTTTGCAGATCAGAACAATTCAGGACAGACAGAAGCGAAGAATAAACTACCTTTCACTACTTCACCCATCAATTTCCCCAGCCTTTTCAGCTTTCCACTTATCTACACTTGCAGTCAAGCACACATAGCACCTCTGTACCTCTGCACCAGCTTTATCTCCCTTTCCTCCTCTGGATAATGCCATCTTACAGCTTCCCAGCCTTTGAAGAAAGAATCTCAATCCATTTCAGTTAATAATTCACCAGAGAAGGTTCAATCCTCTCCTTTTAGCCCACTTGATCATCAAGAGCCATGAGAACTAGTGAAACAATTACTACCTAACAAGGGTGTAAAAGAACTTTTAGCATCTTTAGAGATAAATTCTAACTCACAGTTCAAATATTAAAAAAACCCGGAATACCTTAAATTCAAAGGACAATACTCTAATAAGGTAAACAAACAAATCTAACAATGTGAAAAAGAAAAAGAGGGAAAAAAGAAGCCTGAAATCTCTCTCTGCCTATCTTAGTGACACTGCAAATGTTTGTGCAGGGAGTTGTTTACTTCCAAAACAAATTACTGTAGAGCAAAGAGGCTAAAAACAACAAACCACCCTGGCTCACGTGGTCTGAGATATTATCCATCCTAAAATTAACTCATGTGGATCTCCTGTAAACACAGCAAAAATATCACGCTTGTTATTTAGAGAATTACAGGCAAACTCACGCCCACGCTGCACTAGATGAGAGGACATTAACACTACAAAGTCACACGCTGGAGAAGGAAGAAATGCCAGGATGCCCGGGCAGTTGGCTCCCACCTCCCTGCCCAACCAGTTAGGGTTGTCCCTTCTCTCCCAGACATCTTTAACCCAGCCAAGAATCTTTCTGGATTCCTTCTGCTGTCCCCAAGATCTCCTCCTTCCCCCCCCAGCATCTGTCCTCCTGCATCTGGTGGAAGGATTCCTCCAGGAAGTCTGCACCCAGGACCCTGCCAGCCTGCTACCAACATGGGTGACCACAGAGAGCTTCAGGCGGTGGCCAGGGTCACAGCAAGCTGGCTGAAAGCAGCACCTGCAGAGAATTTAGGTCTTAACTCAAAAGATTCTACTGAGTGCGCGCAAACATTTTTTTCAAAGGTTTTTAGCTTTCAAGTTTGGTTTTATTTGTGGGGAAAACAGAAAGCAGAGCTGAACAACGCTCCCACCCCAAGCAAATCTTGGTTCCCTACTGCAGTTCATGGAAAGATTTGAAATATAGCAGGTAACTTAAGTTGTTTGAGGTTTTGTTTGTTTGGGTTTTTTTTTTGTTTGTTTGTTTTGTTTTTAAATGGGCATAAAGCATTTTGTCCCCTTATCATCATCTCTGAAACAGCTCATTTTTATTAAGACCTCCCCACCATAAGTTCAGTCTGAAGAAGCAATGGGATGTTTTAGCCCAATTAGTTCAAGTATGCCAAAGCTATAAGCAACTATAAATAGTATTTTTACAAAAAATTCTAGGTAACCTTTCTTGCAGGTGGCACTACTGATTCCATACCAAACCTTTAGCACTGCATTTGCACATTGGTGCAATCAGCATGGTGCTGAGGCAGCAGATTCAAATTTCAATCTGCCAACAAGCTATGGGGTTTTGGTCCAACTCCAAAGATAAAAAGGTACCTAGAGCCTTCACAGCAATTTGCCGTGTTAGTGGTGGAGGGATATTGATGCAAACCAAATCTACGTCCTGGTGCAGCAAGACATCATCAGTCCGACTCGTACAGAAGGAGATGTTCATTTCCTCTGCCAGCTGTTTGGCTTCCTCCTCTGTCTTCCCCCAAAGTGCTTCGATGGAGAATCCCTCTGCTCTCAGCAGGGGCACCAGGACCCGGGCAGTGCTGCCAGTTCCAAACACACCCACTCCAGGAAGCATTTTCATTCTGCATTCATTCAAGCACCAGGGTTTACACGTAGGCCTTTGATAAAATGTTCAGCTTCTCAGCTTTCCGTTCCATCCACAGTTCCTAAAATGTGAAAAGCTGCAAGTCAATACCAACAAAAGGCGTATTTTGACATCAACTGCATCTAGCCCAAACCCTAACTTCTATCCTTCATATAGCATGCAAAATTTTCAAAGAGCCTCTTGGAAAAAAAAAACACAAACAAAAACCAACAACAAAAAATAACCCTCCAAAAATGGCAATCCCGAGAGAACTGGTATTAAGGGACAAATCAAACATTCTATTGCCGAAAAATAGAAAGAGAGCAGCTTGACAAAGTCATGAGCATCTCCCAAGCTTCAAAACTCAGGAAGCACGTAGAGAAACACACACAAGCATGGTGGGACAAGCCTGAGACAGCCAGGCACAAACTGGGAGTGACAGGAAGTGTCAAGGGGACAGGACACGGAATCTATGGCACCAGCAGTAAAAGCAGTGCTGCTGTAGTTCTGATGATATAAGTTTCTAAGTGAGATAAAGGTTTGTGAGATGAGGTAATACCTTTTATTAGACCAACTGAGATAGCTGGGAATAGGCAAGCTTTTGGACACATACATCTTTCTTCCAAATTAAAGACATGAACTGAAAACAGCTACTTGAGGTTTAACAATTTTATGGCAAATAGCTGAGCCACTGCAGAGAACAGCTAGAAAATATGTCCTGGGGGGGATACCTGGATTCACTGAGCTTGGTCAGCCAGGGGAGGAGAAGGCTACAAGGAGAGGCAATGTCAGAGTATAAATACATAGAAAACAGATCTCAGAAAGGAAAAGGGCACTCCTCTAAGTCCACTGTGGGTAGTTAGAAGTTTTACTTAACTCGGGACAGTTAAAAATATCTCCTTCTGCCCCATGCCATTTAATCTCCAGAGATGCAGCATCTTGCACAGAATTATCATATTCCCCACATACACACATTTGGTTAAGTCACACTTCTCTTGTTCTTTTAAGTAATTCCTGGTAAATTAATGCCCTTGGGTCCCCACTTGCCAGTTTGTCTTAAAACTGTTTCTGGCCACAACTGGCTGAACTGCCTTTAGCATTCACTTGAGCACTAACTTTGAGGAGAGATGTCAGAAGTCTCCTCAATCTGTGACACTGCAGCAACCTACAAGCTGGGTTTTGTTCTGTACCTTTTTGAATTCTTACATACTACACCCACTGTTGACCTTTTTTGAACAATTTTCTTTAGAAAGAAAAGGTTTTCTTCATTTTATAAACGTGACAAATTCAATTTTCTTTAGAAGCTTATTATGAAAAAGCAAAGACCATGTTGCAAAGAGAATTGGTACCAACACCAGATCAACATCTTTGGAAAAAATCCCTATAAGCAACAAGGATCGTGATCTGTTTTGGAAAGAGACACAGTCACACATCTCCCCATCCTAAAATACTCACGCTAAGTTATAACACATGAAAGCAAACCCCGACAGCAGCAGGAAGGCCTGGCACGTAAGTCAAACTATGCACAGTGCAAATGCTGTGCACGTTACCAGCATCTTCTTCAGCTGGGAGGTACCTACACCAACCAGCGTAACAAAACTGCAACCCCAGCTGAATTTCTAGGTATTTTTGTGGTAAAAACACTAACTAGGAAACAGAAACAGCAGCACTTTTGAATATTTCACAAAACACACACAAGTGTTTACAGATGCTATAACACAACTTATGAATTATTTACTGAATTAATTCAGTATGTTTATTGCTTGTTCTGTGTGATGTTAGATTTGCAGTGACACAAGCATAGTCTGTCTCTGTAAACAAGAACAAAGTTCATTTGCAATTTAATGAACTCCTCCGACACTTAGCAAAACACCCAGATAATGATGGTATCAAAAGGATCTCGAAAATATTTACTATTCTACATAAAAGGGTTAATTTACTGGCATGAAAGATGGCTTGTATTCAGGCTTGTTTTCTATAAATGACCCAAATAAAAATAAAGTCTTGCAGCTGGATGGGCAGTAAGTGTAACTGGTGAAGTCCCCACACGTCTGTATTTGGCAGTTTACAGGCTGGAAGAAGAAAAACCGCTTGCAGTAAAGAGTATTGTCTTCTTTTGAACAGACACAAGTAAGCAAGGGGGAACAGAGACGAGGTTGGTGTGGGGCTGCTTGCCCCATATTGCACAGATGTGCTCAATGTCATCAAAATTACACAACATGACAAAAAGTTCAGAAAAAGTTGAATTCTTTGAAAATGCTATGAAGAGCACACTGCCGCTCAGATAAGCTGATTTCTGTAATACTCACTTATTTTAAGTTTTACGTTTTTTCTGCTTCCCATCCAACTGCCTCTTAAAAATCTCAGTCAGGCAGAATTCATTTTAAACTCATTTATTCCCAAAATGTAACGTGCTGCTGTGTCTCTGTCTCTAGCAGCTATCAGCACAAACCCACAAAAGCTAGTGATTTACTACCACGGAGACCAACTCCCGAGGATACAAGAACTTAGGACACCAGCTCACCAGTGGTACCACAACAAAGCAATTGGCCAACCCAGCCTCAGCAATGACTTGTAGCAAGGCAGCCACACTCTCGGGATACAAAGACATGGCTTGAACAGTTTTAGGGCCCAGCAGGGCTTGAGATCCCCCAATCCTGCAGCCGCGGAGTGGCACGGACCAGAGGCCACTCTTCTCCTTTCTCACCTGAGAGCCACCTGTAGCCACTTATTCTCTCTCCAGCTTTTCACCACCTGGGAAGTCCCAGTTTGTGAGGACAGTCACACTGGGATGGATGTGGATGCTGGACAGCAGCGAAAACACAGTCCCTGCACGGAGCAGGTAATAGAGCGCACATGGCGTAGGCAGGACTAGAGTAAACGTTGAAAGAGCTGTGACAGGAGGTTCAACAAGAGGTTTTGAACAGGGGCACGTGTCGGTACCCGCCCCACACACACCTCACAGACACACTCAGGCACTGGGAGATGTGACATTCCAGCCACTGTATCAGAACGTGGCCACAGCTGAGGAGAGAGGCAGCTGTAATTAACGATCTACCAAGATTGAACAGAGATCCCAAAAGAACAGCCCCCTGCCACCGCAAAAGTCCCGAGAGCTCTGTTCTCTGCAGCTCTATGTGCATTTCTGATACTTCTCTTCTAAGGGCTGGAGGTGGGAGGGAAGCAGACTGGAAACGATGCAGACAAAGGTGATCAAAGGCATACAACATCTTCTACGTAAGCATGACCTAAGCAAGCAAAGATTCCCCAGTCTGGGAAGGAAGGATGTCACAGAAGGTAATAGAGTCATGAGTGGCTCAGGATTGAGAAAGACCAATTTTTCATTGTTTCTCCCAATGCAAGAACAAATCAAACGGAGCTCAAAGGTGGCAGGATCAAAACAATCTAAAGGAGGTGGTTCCTTGCACCAAGCTTTGGTAAGCTGTGAAATGCCTTGCTACAGGATACTGTGTGCATTAGCCATTTACAAGCTGTCAAAGGGAAAACTGGACAATTTCAAGGACTCCGCTGGGCCTCACTAAACATGCAGAAGTCACAACTCACAAAACAAGTAGCTGATCCAAAAACTACTGAAAACTAGATTCAGCCGAACATGGAAATGGCTCTGAGAAAGAAACATCTGAAACCATGACCAACACCAGTTTAGAATTAGGTACAATTTCTACATATTTACTCTAGCAGCAAGCAAGCCTCAAACCTTCAAAGAAGTCTCACCAAATTAGTTACATAAATCATGAAAAGCCTTTTATAAGCTAATCTTTCAGAAATTAAAATCCTCAGGCATCAATGTTTCTCGTGATCAAACACTGGAATGAACACTTTTTTGAGGACCCTCTCATGGAAACACCAGAAGTCAGGGCTTTTATCTGGAAGTGAAAACCAAACTGAAAGAGGTACCTCACATGTCAGGAGAAACAAATCAATTTCCCTTCTAGAGAGATGAAATCATCAATGCCTGCAACATCGTTCTGAACTTCAATTTTCAAATAGAGACACTTAAAGCTTCTTAATCTTGTTGCTAGCTGCCATTCTTTTTTGTGGTGCCAAAACACTTCCATTCTTGCTGAATTTCATGGCGAGCTAGAAGTCCCATCCTCGAGTCACAGAAAGGAGCTGTTTGACTCTTTTGGGATAGAAAGCAACAAGCATTTATGTGACCCAATGCAATGAAAAACCTTACGATTCCTACAGGATTCAATTCAATTCCACATTGAAGCATTCAGGGAGCTGGTAAGCATAACACTGGCTTTGCAGAAGGAGAAAGCAATTCATGCTTCTCCAACTCATCCTAAAAAATTCCACTCTGGTTCCAAAGCAGGTGAGGCACATGGTGGAGGAGCACACCAGAAACAGGGGCACTGTTTTCATCCCACTGGTTGTTGCTGTTGAGTTTGCAAAGAAAGGAAAGACAAGTAACAAGGGCTGTACAAGTAACAAAGTTGTTACTGGTTGTGACATCCTCAAGGATATTAAGACTGCATGAGAATCTTTGATAAAATCTACACGGGAGATTCTCACTTCGTATTAGGGTTTTTGCACCAGTGACATTACTGCACTCCTCTGAAAACGAATGCTACCCCAGAACTGTCAGTTCTGCAAGGACTCCAGCAGAGGTGACCAAAATGCTGGTACAGACTGCAGGCATCACACTAGAAGCCAGCAAGGTCTCTGCAGGAATAGAGCCGAGGAACTTCACTGGTCCACCCTGAGAAATTGGAGGTCACCTCCTATGTGAAATCATTTTTTCCTGTCAAACTGTTCATCCAGCCTCCTGGCACACATACACCTGAAGCCCTCTACGGTAATGGTTCACCTCAAAGAGACAGACATGCTTTTTTTACTAAACTTGCTTTTAACTCCGTGCAGGCAGGTTGTGTGATAACCTACACGTCCAAAGGCCCGAGCAGCTCCCACCACACCTCAAGACAAGGCCGGCGCGGCACTCTGTCCTTCCTGGTCTGGATGAGACACGGCAAAGGCTGATTCCCGGCAGGCAGCTTCCCGCAGGTACCGCCTGAGGTCACAGGCGGCAGCAAGGGGTGCCAGGAACTACAGTGGCTGGAAAATCGTGGAAACCAAAACGGTCCTCACAATTATCACTGCGCTGCAAAGCTCCAGGCAGGTACACGGCAGCCCTGGGGATGGCTCCGTCACGGCCCACGGTGCTCTCTGCTGACCAGGGATGCAGGGCTTGGGCGGCTGCTCTTTGTGTGGGACTGGACAGGGCGGGCCCTCACCTCCCGGGACCGGACGGGCAGGGCCTCCTGCCTCGCCCCACCGTACCTCAGAGAGCTGGACGGGGCAGGCGCCGCCCTCGCCTCACCGGGCAGGCCCCCGCCTCGCCTCACGGGATGGGGCAGGCCACCCCCTCACCTCAGGGAGGCGGGACGGGCAGGCGCCCACCCCTCACCTCAGGACGCCGGCCCATACGGAGGAAGTCGTCCCCCCGCCGGGGCCCCTCCCCGGCCGCGCCCGGCACGGCGCCCTCAGACAGGGCCTCGCCCCCCCAGCCACCAAAGCGGCCCCGGGCCGGGCCGGGGTGCGGGAGTGGCCCCGAGCCGCCCTTACCTGCCGC
>NW_015090776.1:4081469-4099733 GCF_001431845.1 Calidris pugnax | reverse complement strand
CGCCCTGCCCGGCCCGGCCCGCGCAAGCGCGGCGGCTCCACCCCTTCGCCGGGCAGCGGCTTCCAAAATGGCGGCGCCCAGGGCGACTTCCCCCACCGCGTGGAAGGCGGCCTATCATTCCGCCGGACAGGGCCGCGGGGGCGGGCCTTCAGCCGCCGGACAGCTCCAGCAGCCAGTAGAAGGTCGGCGCGGCGTGTCGTCATCTCACTGAGGCGCTCCCGGGAGGGATGCTGCGGTCCCTCTCGCGGCGTCTCCCTCGTACCGGGGTCCCAGCGCTGGGACCCGTCGACACCCCCCGGCTCTGCTCTGCCCTGCCCCCATGGGCTCCCCCTCAGCCCCGTGTCCGCCAGCGCCTTTCCAGGGGCGCTCCTGCGGGCGGCCTCGCCGAGGGGCGCCGCGGGCCGGTGTCTGCCCGGCCCAGAGCAGCCCCTCTGCGGCCGCCGTGCTCCATCGAGCTCATCGGTGCTGGTCGATATCTAAAGGGCGGCTGTCAGGGGGATGGAGCCAGACTCTTTTCACCTGTGCCCGGCGACAGGACGAGGGGCGACGGACACAAGCTGGAAAAACGGGAAATTCCGTCTCAATGGGAGGAGGAGCTTCTCGACTGTCATGGTGCCAGCGCCCGGGAAGAGGCTGCCCGGGAAGGTGATGGAGTCTCCTTCTCTGGAGACATCCAAAGCCCGCTGGGATGCGATCCTGTCCAGCCTGCTCTGGGTAACCCTGCTCTGGCAGGGGGTTGGACTAGATGATCTCCGAAGGACCCTTCCAACCCTGACCTCCTCACGCTGCTCCTCATCCTTTCCCAGTGTTGCCCCAGAGGCTCCTTTCCAGCTCCCAACAGGCTGCACGGTGCTGCAGAAGTGGGGAGAGGAAGACCTCAGTGGCAGGACATCAGGCAGGAGCTCCTGAGCACCTTTTGTTTTTCACTGGTTCCTGGCAAGGGAGCAGGGAGCTGCTGAGAAACTCTGCAGCCTCCGTCTTGCTTTATGTATTGTATAGAGCGTGGTGTAGCTGCTTGACAATAACCCCCTGTGTTATTAGCAGTGTTGTAATTTCCTGCTCTCCTTTCCCCTTTGCAGAGACTCGTGAAATGTTGCCGTGGAGCTGGAAGGGGCTCTGGAAGGAGAGGAGCTCTGTGCAGTCAGTAGTAGGCAAGACATGAACCTTCAGTCCCATTGGCACCGCAGCTGGGAAGACTGGGAAGGCACTGCCCATTGGAGAGGGTCTTGCTGAGCCCCGGTCGCTGGCGAGATGCCTGCAGGTCCATGAAGGAGGAGGAGGTTGTGCTTGGAAAGGGAAAGGCTCACGGTTTTTGCTATCATTGGCTTGTTCTTACTGAGCTTCGTTAACAATCTTCCCGTTTTCCCCCTCTCCTAGTCAGAATGTAGAAAATTATCCTAATGGAGTGGAGGATCCAACTTGCTATGGGCAGTCTCAGTAAGGCTTGTGCTTATGTGCAGTACTCGTGGAGCAAGATGGCTCCTGTCCATCTTCTGCACCAGAGACTTTGGAACATGACCTCTGGTGTTTCTCACTCTAGGATCCTTGGTGCCAGCATTTCCGAGATGGGAGGAGAGTATGAAGGAATTCACTTTGTGTCCGATGAACTTCATCGGTGCAGGCAAACGTGAGAACTAGAATAGAAGTGAAAGGGAAGGAAGCAACAAGTATGTGTCAAATGATGAGGCAAGAGGAGAGGAAGACTTGAGTGCAGAGAGGAACTGGGCATCAGAAAGAGCGTGGGAAGAGGGCCAAGGGCATGTGGCCAGGAAGAAATCGCAGGAGGAATCAAGCAGCGAAGAGCGAAAATAAAAATCAGGTTGAAGCAAGAGAAGGGGAAGGAAGAGAGACCAAGCCCACGAGCGCAGAGGGAACTGCCTGGCACAGCAGTGAGGAGGTGAGCTCCCGGCAGGGCTGCAGCTGGCCCCAGCTGGGCAGCGACCCTCACCCTGCAGGGAGATTCGGGGACGTGCCAGCCGATCCCACCAGAGACCCAGCATCATCGCTGCGTGGCCGTTGGGCAGACAGCATGGAGCTCTGGCTGGCTGGTGGCCTTCTGCCCCTGCTGCTCCTCGCCTGGCTGCCCGCTGGTGAGTCTCCCCTCGGTTCTGAACTCTTCCCGCTTTGCCTGCAGGAGGTTTGGGAGGTGGCTGCTGTTTCTTTGTCCTCTCTTGCAGCATTTAAACCCCCTTTCTGCGCCAGCACCTCTGCCCTGTGCCTTGCAGAGGGTTCTCCTCCTGCAATTGCCCGTGCCCCGGCTGCGGGCTCTGCCCGTGGGCACCGGATTTCAGGTGCTGAGGCTTTGAACCAGCATCACTTCAGCAGCAGGGAGAGAAAACAGTCAGGGCAAGGGAAGAAAACAGAGATGTTTGTAAGCCTGACAACTGCGAAGGGGGTCAGCTTTATGTGGAGGATGTGGATATTCCTTAATACTAACCCAGCCTTCCACGGTTGTTTTTTATTGCAGGACTCACTTACCAGGTTTCAGCCATGATCAATGTGTCCGTAGGGTTAGATTTTGCCTTGCAGTGCCTGCTCCAAACAAACTCAACCACCACCACCACTGGGGAGGTGAAGTGTTTTAATTCCACCCCAAACAATGGAGAAAAGCAGAGCAAAGGTGCTGTGGCAATGAAAAGTAGTTCCTTCCAGCTTGTCTTCACCAGTGTGAACAAAGCACATACAGGAACGTACACATGCAGGATTGAGAACACAAGGAACGTGTCTGTGAATGGAGATTCCAAAGAGAACAAGGATGGTAAGAGCCACAATCTCACCAACACCCACGGGTGACTGGAGCACCCACAGGAGTGTAGAGAAAGAACTGAGGAAGGGAGAGGAGAGAGGGAAAGGAGGGAGAACTCTGCTGAGCAGGTGTGAAGTGACTCAGAGGTTCAGGAGCAATTCTGAAGTACTCCAGAGTGAGTATTGGGGGGTGAGATGAAGCCAGACGGTGGCACGTCCTGCTTGGATGGCAGAAGACCCTTCTGCCTAGGTTGCAGGAGGAGGAGGTGTTTTCCTCCTGATCCTCTGATGTTTTCAATCCCTTCTGAGACAGAGAAATGCTTGTCTCACCTCCCTAATCCAGCTGGATTTGGAAGAGAGAACCAGCATCAGCTGCTGGAGGAGGAGACAGTTACTTCACTGTGTCTTTCATAAGCGACATGTGCCAGGGGGATATGACCCGTGCAAGGTCATAGGTATGACCTACATTTCACTTACCGATTATATTTTTGTTTCCTCTGAGGACAGCCAGGCAGGCAGAAGAGTCAGACACCACCATGGAGTGCACGTTCAAGATTTGGTTGGAGAATCTCACAGTGAAGTGGTACAAACCTGCAGATCTAGAGGTGGGGAACCGAACCCACACCACGGCTCTAGGAAAAAACTGTACCAGTCCCAGCGTGTGTGCAGTCAACATGAGAATCTGCGAGTGTAGAGTGTCCATCACAAGATTAAACTTGACAGACACTGGAAACGGCATGCAAGGGACACTTTCCAGTAAGTGGCAGCACTTCCATTTTCGTGGGGGTGATGAGTGGGCAGAGAAGGGTGCTACACTGAATGCTCCCTGCAGTACCACCTGCCATTTCCCCTGAAAGCATCCCGGGCACTGGAGGGGCTGACCCAGCACGGCTCTTGTGGCAGATTTATCCCACCATGGAGCTGTTTGGCCATCGGGTCCTTGAAACAGGGCCTGCCCCATGCTCCACCTGTGGCACATCAGCTGAGGTGGTAGGAGCGGGACAGCCAGGCCTGTGGATTCCAGATCCTTGCCCCAAAGTGGAGGGGGGAGCAGGGTGTCCTCTGGCTCTGGGCAGCCTCTCACTTGTGTTTCTGTTTTCCAGGCTGTGGCACTGAGGCACCTCAGAACAGTGTCACCGAGAAGGGCACCTCTCTGAAAGGAGAGAAAGATGAGCAGCAAGGGGGAAAACAGATCCTGATGTTTTCTGGTGAGTGGGTGGGAGCTGCTGGCAAACTGGGGTAGGCACTGATCAAGGCTGTGATGCTGGGAAGACGCTCTGATGCTCCAAGCAGATTCCTGTCTGAATTTGGATGAGTTCAGATGAGTTTTTGGAGACTGTTCCCTGTGGGATTTTGTCATCAGCTTGGGGCTGTGGGGGCTGCAGGTGGTTTGGGGTCTGGAAGCCCAAGCTTGGAAAAAGAACCCCCAGAAGAGGCAACGGCAGCGGGTGTCTCTGTGAGGTGGGATGGTGGCTCACGAGTGCCTCTGTGATGTTTGTGTGTGCAGGACTCAACTTTCTGCTGTGTGTCCTCTTCGGTTTAGCAGTTGGGACGCTTCTTTACATGCCGATAATTGGCATTCTGCTGTGGCAGTGCCAAAAGAACAGAAAAGGTAAGGGTAAACCCACACTGAGTCTCTGTCTCCTGTGGCAGCTGTTTGGCATCTCCTCACCTGATGATCTGGACAGGCCCAGGCTTTAAAGATGTCCATCTTCAATATCCTACTGCTCCTGATCACTCGGTGTTCCCTGCATGATTCTGTCCTCCTGGACAAGCTGTCCTGGGGTGGGGAGAAGGTTCACCCCCTCCCTTCCCTCTGGCTATTTGCTGATGAGAGCTCAGTTATAGCAGAAGCCATAGTGCAAGTGAAACAGGTCCTGCACATCTCCACAGTTCCAGAAGTGTCCAGCTCAGAGCTCTTCTCCAGCCCCTCCAAGGGCTTTTAAATCCTTGTTAACCCCTCCTGCCCTTTGGCCATTTTCAGAGCCAGCCAGCCACAGAGCCCCATCCTCTCCTGCAACAAAAGCAGGACGAATGCAGATGTCTTCTTCATTTAAATTAATGGTCATTATCATTATTTTAACTACTATTTAAACTACGTTTCATTTTTCAGAAAAGCTTGTAGCCATGCAAGTGGTGGAGGAGGATCAGCTCAGCACGGTAAGCCAGGGAGCACTTTGCATGTATTGTTTCCTTCTCTCTGTAAAAAAACCAAAAAAACAAAACAAAAAAAAACCAACCAAAAAACCAAAACCACCAAAAAAACCCCACTGGCTGTTGAATACCCATTTAAGGGATTTCAGAGTAAAATCAGCTTTGCTTTCTGAGAACATGGTTCTGAACGCTTATTAATTCCTACTAAATTCGAGCTTACAACCTTCTGAATAGGTGGCACTCTGAGCAAGCTGGATAATGCTTGGGCAGTGCAAATAGTTGTGCCAGTGGCAAAAAAATGGCAGGGGAGATGGAGAAGGTAAAGCCACGGCTCCTCATTGCTGTCTCCCTTGCAGGCAGCCCCAGTGACGGGGACTGAAGAGCTGACCTACGCTAACCTGAAGTTTGAGAAGGAGAGAAAACCCACCTCCTCCGACGTCATTTACACCAAGATCAAACCACTGCAACAAAAGCAGGGTGGTGGGGATGGTGGGGATGCTGGTGCTGCCAACACAGAAGTGGATGTGTTCCCCGAGGGAGAGGGCAAATGAAGGAGAAAAGAGGGATGAGCAGCTTGGTGTGCCCTTGTCAGGGTCATCATCCCCAAAAAATAGGTGTTAGTTTGTATGTAAGTGCAATCTTGGCAACTGAAGCCACCTATTTATCCCCAAATGGCTGCACCACTGTGCTTTACAGTCCCTTGGAAGAAGCCATCTCCTGTGGTAAGGACAGTGCTCTTCCAACCATTCTTGCCCTTGCCTTCCCGCAGCCCCAGGCACCACCAAGCTTCAGCAACTCCTTTTGTGGTCTCTGCTCATAAACAGGCTCTTCTAGCAACTTGTTCCATGTTTCAGTGATGCCACCATGGTTCAGGAAGCACTTGGTGTCCCCTTGGTGCTGGACATGCTGGGTGGGGTGTCCATGGAAAGGTCCTCTGGGTGCTGCAAAAGCCCTGGAGCAGTTGTCTGGATTTTCTCCAGAGCAGGCACCTGTTGTGACACGAGTTGCCCTTGCTCTGGTTTCACTTGCTCGAAACAGAAGGAGCAAGGCTGGAACAGTATAATTTGCTTCGCAGAGGTGTGACGTGGGTGCTGCTGCAGTGATCTATGTGCATCTGCTTCATGCCAGGAGTGGACATGTGTCTTCATGCATGTAGAGCTTTCCTGTAATTTGTTTTTTTTTTTTTTAAAAGGAAAAGAGAAAATGCGATGTTTTCTCCCTTAGTGTGTCCACTGCCGTACTGCTGATGGAGACTCGGTGAAGTCCATCAGGAATAGCCAGCAAGGCCTGGAGTCTTTCTGATCTCCCCATGTTTTCAGAGCAGCTGACAGTAGGAAACATCCCCATAGTAGTGGTGGTGGAGCTCCGGGTGTCCTGGGGGCAAAGCTCGGGTCACACATGGCCAGGAAGACACAGGCAAAGGCTACAGACAGGGGAAAATTGGGGGGAAAAAAACCCCAACATTTGGGGGGAGCAAGCAGACCCTCAAGTGTTGTGTCTAGTTTGGGGCCCCTCACGACAGGGAAGACACTGAGGTGCTGGAGTGTGTCCAGAGAAGGGCAACGGAGCTGGTGAGGGGTCTGGAGCACAAGTCTTGGGAGAGGGAGCTGGGGGTGTTCAGCCTGGAGAAAAGGAGGCTGAGGGGAGACCTTCTTCCTCTCTCCAAATCCCTGAAAGGAGGGTGTAGCCAGGGGGTGTTGGTCTCTTCTCCCAAGTCACAGGCGATGGGACAAGAGGGAACGGCCTCAAGTTGGGCCAGGGGAGGTTTAGGATGGATATTGGGAAAATTTTCTTCACTGAAAGGGTTGTCAAACACTGGAACAGGCTGCCCAGGGAAGAGGTGGAGTTGCCATCCCTGGAGGGATTTAAAAGCCGGACAGACATGGTGCTGGGACATGAGTTAGTGGTAACTTAGCAGTGCTGGGTTAACAGTTGGGCTTAATGATCTTAAGGGTCTTTTCCAACTGGAATTATTCTATGATTCTATTTAGCCAAGCTGGGTGGCCCTTGGGCACAGCCCTTCTCATGTTCCTACAGCATGAAATGACCAATGTTGTTATTTTAAGGAGAAAAGGGTTAAAAAAAAGCCGACCTCAACTAAGATGGGCTGCTCATTACTCTAAGAAAGCTGAGCAGGACACCTGGGACTTGTATTAAGACCCTTGGCAGCCAGTTCTCCCTTACAGCGGCAACAGAAAAAGCTTCAGAGGCAGCAAATACAGCTGCAGATAAGTTCTTCAGCATCCCACTGGCCACAAGAGAAGGCCACGAGGAAAGGAAAAACCCAAAGGACATGTGTAGAATGACATGATCACTAAATTGCAGATGCAAAATCAGAAAACTAAAGTACAATATGAGTTAAGAATAACGAGGGCTGTGAAAGGCTCTGCATTTGCTCAACTGCCTTAAAAAGAAGAGGAAGGAAAAGTAAAAGTTTGGCCTATTGCTTCACCTCAAAAGGGTCAGTAACCCGTGAGGTGGAGAAAGTTGGGATGTTCGTAGTGTGGCTTTTGCATTCTCCCTTACGCCCCAGGTTAGTGGGGGTCAGATGTGGGATAACGTTTTTAACAAGGGACCTAGCACAAGGTACCAGGAAAGAAGCCGTGGAGTTGCCTTGGAGCAGTTTCACGAGTGAGCAGGAGGTGAGGAAACGCAGGCAGGGTTGCTTAAGGAACTAGCTGGGACAATCTCTCAAGATCTCAGTGGCTTTTACAATCATGCGCAGGAAGGGTGGGAACGGCATTTTTGTCCATTGACTATTTTTAAAAACGTGAAGCAGTTCAGCCAGAGCTGAGCCTCCGAGCTTCAGTTCTCAGAAAGATCTTATCACAAGTGGTTAAGGAAACGTGTGAAGATAAAATGATAATAAACACAATGCCCTCCTTGCCCCAAATGCATACGTGCTGCTGCCCGATGTGGTCCCTAAGCTTCACACCCGATGTCACGGTGATGTTGGGCGCTGGTGGACAACTCCTCAGTGCTACGGTCACTGCCAGCCCTGTTCCTACATGCTCCTCAAGTGAACCTCCCGCAGAACACAAGGTCTTGAGCACACAGGAGAGACTTGGCCTCCCCTGTGCTCCCTGCCCAGTGGAAAAGCAGCAGGAATCCACGGGGGAAAGAACAGGGATGTTTCCCTTTCTGGGAAAACCCAGAAAGACCAAAGGGAAAAAGGAAAAATAAGGCAAGGAGCAGAAGAAGAGGAATGGGGAAGGTTGGGGATGGTGAGGGTGGCGGGGGGGGAAAGGACTGTAGTATAGATGGATGGCGTGAAAAAGAGAAGAGGCCAGCAAGGAGAAGAGAGAAAACAGAAGAGAATTAGAGAAAGAAGAACAGAAGGAGAGAGGTGAAAGGAAGCGGAGTGGAGAAAGAGAAGGAGAGACCGAAAGAGTCAGAAGGGAAGACACTGAGGGAGGAAAATGGCTTGGGCTGAGGAAGGCACCAGCCTCACTTTGCTGTGGGAAAAAGAGCAGGTAATTCGTTGGGTGATTAATCAAATTTCTGCTGGCAAGTTCATTGGACTTTGACACCTCCAAAGCTCTCGGAGACGTCAGGGCCAGGCCCGGGGAGAGGTTTATTTCCTGCTCTGCAGAGGGCACACCTCCCTCCCCATCTCGCAGAGCATCTCCTCCTCATCCAGGAGACCCAATTTCTCCAGAAGGGAAGGTTACAAGCAGACATCGTGTTTAATTAAGAGCAAAGTAGCACATGTAAAGCAAGCTGCAAAGATGCAGCGAAGAACTTCCTGGTCTTTGCACCCATGGCCCTCTGAAGGCCACCAAGGTGGGCCATGCTTTTCCCAGCAGGAAGAAAAGCAGCGGCTCAAATTCATGGGGAGAAAAGCAGGTGAGCATGCCAGTGCTGAGCTCCACAGCTCACAGTTGAAGTTGTGCAAGAGAACATCACAGAATCACAGAATTATCTAGGCTGGAAGAGACCCTCAGGATCATCGAGTCCAGCCATAAACATCCCAGTGTTGAGGGATGGTTGTTTAGCATAAATAAGTATGGCCCAGGTCCAGCACACACAGGGGTGCACAGCTCGCTCCCTGCCACAGAGCGCTGTGATTTTTATCCCTCTGTGCTCTCAGCAGCCATGTGTAAGAGGTGAGCACGCAGGTCAGTCCCGCACTCCCCACAGGCCCTACCCGGCCCTGTGTTTCCAACCCAGGTCATTCGGAGAGAGGGCAGCAGCAAGGAGTTCAGAGGAACACGGGAATAGGTCAGCTGCTGGGAGAAAAATCAGGGAAGCTTCACTGAAAATGAAGTCACAGCGACATAACTCTGCTGCAAGGCACGTCTGCCCACTGGGGACCCCCACAGAATTGCCATTGCAGAGCTGGCTCAACAGCACATGGGGACCTGAACTGTGTCTGCTGATTCAGTTAATCCTACTTCAGTGAGTCCTTTCAGCCCCTTCCCACCATCACAGCAGTGAGAGGGAGGTGTCCAACTCTTCTCCCTGGGATCTAGTGACAGGATGAGCATGAATGGTTCAAAGCTGCGCCAGGAGAGGTTCAGACTGGACATGAAGAAGCATTTCTTTACCAAGAAGGTGGTAAAGCACTGGGAACAGGCTTCTGGAGAGGCAGTGGGTATCTCAAGCCTGGCAGGGTTTAAAAGGCATCTGGACAATACCCTTAATAACATGCTTTATCTTGGTCAGCCCTGAATTGGTCAGGCAGATATCGCTGTAGGTACCTTCCAACTGAAATACTCTGTTCTATTCTAGGCACAGCCTCAGCCTGCTCCCTCCACAGGGACAAGTGCCACCTTCCAGGTGCAGGGTGGATGGTCAGACACAAGAACTGGGGGCGGGAGAAGGAAGAGGGGGCAGGCAGGGTGGCTGGAGGCTGTAGCAGACAAGGGAAGGGGGGTTAAGGGACAAACGCTCCTCAAACTCAGCCTGGCAGGAGCATATTCCCACCCAGCTGATGCTCCGCTGCCAAACTCTCACCCTTTGAGGGCCTCTCCCACAGCAAGAGCGAGTTACACAGTTTAAAGAGAACAAGATTGTACAGTTTTAACCATCATTAACTGAACTTAGCAGTATCTGAAAGTGCTTCCAGCTTGTTTAAATTCCAGTTGAGTGAATCACTGTAAAACAAAAGCTTCTGCTGCTTCCTCCTCCTTCTCTTATCTTATTTACTCCTGAAAGGAAAGCTGAGTTCAGGTTAAGGGCTGTCTTCATCAGGGACCCTTCACATGGAGACATGCAGAGATCTATCTTCTGCCAACAGTGAGGCTGAAAACAGGCAGTAAAATCCCCAAAGGTCATAGGTGTGCATTTCCTAAGACGGGAGTGGACAGGAGGTTCATTGCAAGATGCTCATCTCCTTTGGAGTTCTTGCTGATGACAGAGGCAGGGACTTGGGTGAGGAAGGGGTCTGGGAAATCCATGATCTTGCTGGAGGGCAGCTGTCCCTCTAAATACAAGTTCTCAGAGGTCTCCATTGCCACCAGCCCCTCATATTCCCCTCTGGCTCCCACAAAGTACCACACAACCTGCTTTGCACACCTCAGGGACTTCCCTCCCCTCGCTCCCTGCAGGCCGCCTTCTCCCCACTCAACCAGGAGAAGGCCTCTTTCTGAAATCTAGACCAAATAAAAAAGTTAATTTAAGCAGCTTGATTCTGTTCTTTCCAGTAGGCACCACATACTTGAGTCAGGGCACCACATACTTGAGTCATGTTTTCAGTGGAACAATTTATGGAGAACTCCAAGATGCAACCCAAGATTTAAATGGTTCCAGAAATCACTGAGAGGCTGAGAAAAAGGAGAGATGTGCTTAGAATGCCACTGATACCAGTCTTAAATGCTTTGCTGTTGGTCACTTTTATTTCAAGAACAGAACAGCCTTTTATCCCAGCTCCCCCATGCAAATTCAGTGCCTAACTCTGGTAGCACAACAAGAAGCAGTCACATCCCATAGAGCAAGAGCTCCAAACAGAGCAATCCCTGCCGAAGACACTGGCTTTGGGCTTTCCTCCTCTCCCTCCTGGGGTGAGAAGCAAGTCTGGCACAGAAGGCAAACAGCTCCCTCATCCTGCATCTGCGCAGATGCCTCACTAGCACTAATTACGCAAATAAATAAAGTATCTCATGGAGTGGGAACAGATGGTGACCACAGATTATCTAGAAATTAAGTTATTGCTATGTTTTTACTTATTGGACACTGCAGGTAACTCACTTGGTAATCACCAAGAGGCGACAGTCTCAGATGGCCCTTGTGCTATCAGCTCCTGTTGGACAGAAAGGTGTGGGAGGACAGGACAGACCTTGTTTGATTTGCTCCCTGCCTTAAGGGCAGGAGCTTTCTCACTTTCTCAGTAGGATGGAATCTTTGTCATTTTCATGGAAATAGGTGGGGGCAGGGGATACCATGGGCTGACTCCCAAAACACTTGGAAATTCATCACGCCTGCCAGACTTCACTGATGCTAAGAAAACAGACTGCTGAGTGTACTCACTGCTCCTGACTTGCAACGGAAGCTACTGAGCCACCTTCATGTGGTAAGGAACTACAGGTTCAGGTTTCAGAGAGAGAAGGAGCCCAGTGTCACCTTGAAAGCAGAGCCAGAGCTGCTGATTCATCAGAGAAAATCAGGGCAAATTAGAGGTGTAGGACATGGGCATGAGGAAGCACCAGTCCTGCCACAAGCACATGAGGTCAACCTAACACTTGATTCTACTTCCCTCTGCTGGCGGGACATGCTGTGATGGCCAGCGTTCCAATATCAAGTCAAGCCAGCTAAAACAAGGCATATCATGAAGTCTAATACATAGGAGACCACTTGTCACCAAAGATTATCAAGTAGCCCAAGGTTGATTACAAGAGATGAGCTCACAGCAGTGCCAGTGCCCACAGTGTCCCTTCCCAGAAGGTCTATTGGCTGGAGAGAATGAGCTTGAGAGGATGAGGAGGACTTCAGGAAGAACCTCAGACTGATGGAAAAGCAGAGGAGTCCTTTACAGGACATCCAGAGGCATCTTCATTAGGCATCATGCAGCTGGTTCTCTTTCAGGAGAATCTTCTCTCCAGGCTTGAAGGCTGGCATCCCCAGGTAAGGGCAGCTGGCACAGCGGAACGCATCCCCCAGATAGCACTGACAAGAGGAAGACAAGCACCTGTGGTCATCAGGGGCAACTTTCAGTTCTCTCCCCCTGTGATACAGTTTTTCTAGCTTAAGAGGTGACACACTCCTCAGCCTGCATCAGCACAGAAACCGCTTCCCGTCTCTCAGCTCTCAACCCATGTCTGGTTAGCACGGTTAGCAGGGCAGCACCCTGACCACCACAAGGTCCCCTTGTGCTCCCGTAAAGTGATCTTCCTGGAGCAGATCACCGGTTAGCATGTGCGTGGGGAGGTAAAGGTTTGCTGCTCACTCCTACAAGGGCAGCACTTGCACTGGAACAGAGCAAGTGGGCACAGGACAACAGGCTGGAGCTCTGCAGAAGCTGCACAAGCAGTGTTTGGAAGCAGTAAGCCAGCTTGGGGAGCAGTCACTAGAGAACACAGTTCTTAAGACACAAATCATCTACTGCAAACCACAGTATAGAAACAAAAATGACTATTTACATTTCCACAGGCAGATTTGGGCTGCGAGCTCTTCTTCTCCTGTTCCAGCTCTTCAGCCAGGCCACACGTGCTGTAGAAGAATAAAGAAGTCACCTGCATATTTCTGCCTAAAGGTTGTGAGTCACCAACACTTGTTTGAGCCCTACTCACACGCAACAGCTCTCGCTCTGTCACACGACCCAGCTGACTCCAGGACTCTCATGCTCTTCATTTTGTTCCTCAACACCATGGTTGGTACAAAAAGTGTTGAAACACACTCCTCAAGTTAAAACTGAGTGAGAAATGACTCTACAGCACTTGTCATGTGTGCTATTTCTCCTTGAAATCTGAGAAAACAGGGCTTTAGCCAAGGCTGCACAAAACGTGCCTTCACCTTCAAGACTGTTGATTATACCAGTGTGGTAATTTGTAGCAGCTTTGGTGTGGTTAATTTTCATTGTATTTGGATTTATATTCAAATAGTTAAGATAAGAAAGGACATGAACTAAGAGAATTATGCTCTGAAGGGTCTACAATCTTTTAAAAATCCATCCGTTTAATGTTACAGTTAAAAGGTTCACCAATGCTAAACCCAGCACTGACCAATTCTTGCAGGCTTTCTTTTTGCCCATTTCTTTGCAGGACAGAGCTTTGAGGGATGATGGATCTGGCTTTTTCAAATCCTCTGAATCCAACAGCTCATCGGAGTCCAAAAGATCCTGAAAATATACAGGAAACATGGAAAATAACATGCAGGAAATTGATTTGTCAGTAGGGAATGACATTGCTGTGTTATGTTTGAAGAAATGCCAGCATGAAAGTGCTGCAGCTGTGCCATCTTATCCATGTCCCCTCTGCCCCCTCACCACACCCCTGGGCTCTCAAGACCTCACACAGTAGATGAGATATTTTGCCCTGTGGATTCTTTTCTACCTCTTAAGTTGAAAAGCTTCCCAAGAGGCATGACTGAAGCTATTTAGAGTAGGAAAGGAGAGGAGAGGAGAGAGAAGGAACAACAGCAAAGCCTCACAAACAAGACCAGATACCATCTCTTCATCGTCCATGTCATTGGCAGAGAGCGTCCACAGCTTGGCAGTGGCTGGGTCCACAGAGGGCTTTCCTGGAGCCAAAACAAAGGAAGAAATAGTAGTTACTCCAGCCTTTACTCCATCTACTCCCAACAGAGTACAAACAACCTTGGAAAGCCCCACTTCACAGGTTTTTACTGTAGGACTCCCTACCCCAGAGCTGTTTCCCTATTCAGATGCTTGTCCCCCGAGAGGCAGGCAATCCAGACCTTTAGCACGCACCACTCCCTACCTGAAGGACCAGGCTGCTTGGCAAAGGAAAGTTTGAGCTGACTTGAGGATCCCACTTCGAAATTTGGCTTCTTGCCTTCTACCTGGACAATGAGAAGGTCATTGCCTTGGTAACCCAGATGCTCTCGGACCGACTGGGCCTCCTCTGGGGTCAATGCTTCCTTTTGCAGCTGCAATGTAAGATTTTTAGGTTAATCTCACGCAAACTCTCTTATTTCAGCATCCAGTGCCAATGTTCCAGTGAACACAGCCAGCAACTATTTTCAATTCTAAAGAAAAACACTACCTATGCAGTAACTAAAGTTTGTGGCAGGCAGTGTCCGTGCACATTTACAGTAAATCAAGGTAGCTAAACACCTTGTCACCCAGCAAATCCCCAGGAATTGCCATCTACATTTCTAGGTGACTGCAGGAGGGAGCTTCTGGAAACAGTTAGTGTGTACATACCTCCTTCACTTCCACCAACCCAGAGAGAGTCAGAGCTGTGGGGAGTTTGGCTGCTGTCTTGATCCTGCTGTTGTTTCCTGGAAAACATGAAAGCAGGATGTAGAAGGAAGGAAGAACAAGAATAGAGGTCACCGAGAAACATGGAAGAGTAAGAGCTTTAGAAAGAAGTGCTCAACCCAAAGCCCTGCTTTAAAATGGAGCCAGAAAGAGCACAAGCAGCTTGTTTATGAAAATAACAGCCTGGGGTCACAAAGCTGTTCCAGCTCTAGATCTGTCCTATATATGCCAAAACCTTTGTCAACCCAATTTACACCCACCAAAAAAAAGGAAACAAAAACTCACCCCAAAAACCAAACAACAAAATCCCCCAAAATATTTTCACATATTAAGGTGAACAACTCATGAAGTTTTCAAAACATGGACTCCCAAATGAACATTACATTCAGAAACCTAACACTCAAGAGCCTTGTTCTCATAGGCAAAAGCTATTACAATCACTGTTAATCAAAAATTCATTACAGGCTTCTTCTCTTGGGCACAGGATTGTGCTGAACAGAATCCATTTACCATCTCTTGCTAGTCCTAATTGCACTTTATTCCAAGTTCACCTAATGCCAGCCTGCCAGATGTGACTTTGGAAAAGAGAAACCTCATCTACTCCAGACTTTGCATGTTCTTCGTTCCGTCCCAGAAATGTTCCCCCTGCCTGTAAGGTACCACTTGCAACACTGAGAGACTGCCAGCTTCAAAACGTTGGCAAATCTTCCCAAGCTGAAGAAGGCGTTTTTGCTGCCACTTACACCACCATTTTCACTGCTGTAAGTTGTGCCAACAGAAACACCATCAGCAAAGGTGCTTTTGTTCTTATCAGGGGGCATATTATCTCCCACTTCCAGACTGAACCAGATGCCCACACCAGCAAGGTTTGAATGCAGGTCATGTATAAGACAGAGCAGTAATCTTGTGTTCACCACCTTAAGTGCTCCTCCAGCTGTCTCATGGCAGGTGCTCTGGCTTTACTTTAAAACTTAGTCCAAACACTTCTACCTTTTCTGGACAACTATTTCTCATCTGGCTGCTGGGACAGCTTCTCTCACCTTTTGCCATCTGCCTTTAAAATCACTTCAGAAGCACAACATCTGCAACTATTTAACATTAGGCACCCTAGGAGAACACCAATGTCCACCCAGCTTTTCAGTGTAGTTTAGGAACAAGCATATCCAGCACTTTTTATAGAAGGAGAGTGACTGCAAACAGCTCTGACGGCTACCAGCTAAAACACAGGATAAAAATCTTGCTATTCAGGCTAGTGTGTCAGTAGAATGAAAAATCTCTGAACGTCAGTCAGGGTTCCTGTCCTTCCATTTCAGCCTAATCCTCACAAGAATTGCTACATTGCCATGAAAGCAAGGCTGATAAGGATTCTCTCACCTGATTCTGTAACCACTGGTTCTTTCAGGAGAACACGGCCACCTGGCTTAAGTATCCGAGCTATTTCTGCCAGTACCTCTGCACTGTGCTGTGCAGTACTGCCTGGTACCACACCAGAGAGAACAACATCAAAACTGGACTCCCTGTGAGCAGCTGAAAAGAAAGAAAGAGCAAGATGGTACAACTCTAGACATACACACACAGAGCTTTGCTTAATACATCTGTTCCACCTCCCTCCTCATCTCTCATGCTTGCATACAACAGCAATAACTGGTTAAAGACACCAATCACAGGAAGCATGACCAGAGTATATAATTTCTTTGCCCTACTGCCAGTGGTAAGACTTAGCAGTAGGTGCTACTGCTGTAATGCTGGCTTACAAAGCAGGGAAGGTGCCAGCTCACGCAGCAGAAGCACACTCTCCCTCTAAACAAAACAGTGAAAAAATTAAGCTCATTCTTACACTGAAACAGCTGGTTAACATTCTCCACAGAGACACGACTATCAGCTCCCACCAGTGCTTGAATTTTATCCACCAAATCCTTCAGGGCTTCAACTGGTGAGGAGCTGTCCCAGATGATGGCCACACGCTGGCCTGGTGCGACTCCGTACTCCCCCATTTCCGCAGCAGCAGCAAACCTGACTGGCAGAGAGAGGAACGGGTTGGGGAGGGACAGAGAGAAAGGGTAAGTGCCAAGCACAGCATGGACGCCCGTGGACTGTGACTTAATCACAGAGCATCGACTTGTTTTAATAAATGGGGAGTGTTTTCTGCAGACAGGCAGTACAGAGTTCCCACAAGCTGAGCATTAACACGACATTAAGAAATAGCTACACTTAACGACATAATTCAGTTTCCAGTTCAGAGACTAGTTCTGCAAGCAGACTGCAAGCCATGCTTAAAAAGGAAAAAAAAACAAACCAAACCAAAAACCTTACCTGCTTTCCTTAAAGATTTGAATAGAGGCATACACAAGATTTCTGAATTTCCAGACCAGTGACAACTATCTGACATTAAACACTGCCTTGTCTCTCCTACTCAAGCCATGACCTAGTGGAGTTTGCTTCTGCAGTGCAGGAGAACAAAAAATTTAACTTTTGGCATTCCCAGCTTTCCAGATTGAGACCCCCTCAACTCTTATCATTAGCGGTGCTGAGTGAGTGATTACATGGAGGGAAAAGGGGAACAGAAGTGATGTGACAGTTTTGAGGAACCTGTCTGCACTAGTATTTATGAAAGACTGTATTCCTGACAGCATCCAAATAAAATCTGCATTATAGAAGTGACACAACAGTACAATATCAGATGTATCCATTGCAGCACTGGCTACTGAAGCAAATTATCTAGCCTCTTTTACTCTGCTCATCCAATGCAAACCTATTTTCTTTATAATTTAACATGACCACTGAGAACAGAGAGCACACTGGTTGCCCACTGTACCTACAATTAGCTGCAAGCCACACACTTGCTTTGGGACAGCCTGTTATAAGCAAGGTCTTTACCAGAAATCATTGCATTACACATCCTGGGAAATGCCTTGTTGCCATGAAAGCATAACTTACAGATATGTTGTACCAAATTTAACTCCTGCAGCCAGGTGTGGAGTGGATTTTGATCACCTCTTTCTCTGGCTCTAATTGTCATGAACCGCTCTCTCCTGGAAACTGCAAATAAGTTCAGGATGGGATAACCCTGCACCTCGTTTGAGCTACTCTGGTAGGAACTGGCACGAATGCAGCCCACACTACCGACCACAAACGGAGCAGAAGGTCTTGGATGATAGCACCTCACAGTTGGTCTTGTATGCATATGCCACACAAGCTAAGCAACTACAACAGATAGTAACGCACATATTAATCTCATTAAAAAGTCATCTTTCCCAGGAAGAAGGCTGAAACCCTCAAAAAATATACATAAGCTGTTGGGCTAACATGGAGAAAAAATAAATCCAAAGTCACACCTTCTTCTCCGAACAGCAGGTTGCAACCTTTCAAGATGAGTCTGAGCCCAAACTACACCAACAGCAACACCAGCCTGCATCAATCCCTTGAAATGGAGCCTAAAGAAAGTAGGAAGCTACCTCAAAGTCACCTCAAAGACATGACACAATGTCTGCCTTCAGTCAGAGTAAAGGCTAGGAGTTACCCCCAAAGCACGCAGAGTCATATTCCTGATGGGATGACAGCGGCCTGTGGGGGCGGCAGTATTTTTCTCCCTATTTTCCAGCAGAAGGTGGAATTTCCACTCTGTCCTGAGGAGGTGGATCGGAGTAGATGTTGGGCTGGGTGTGCAGCGGGGGCCTTATCTTAATTTCACAAACATTTAACAGCCCTTGAGAGTGGGACTACCCAAAACTGTGCAAGGAAGGCTCTCTAAACAATACTGTAGGTCTCCGGCTTCAACAGATTAAAAATCTACCGCATGTAGCATGTCAAAACTTGAAATTAAAGCCTTCTGAGCATACCTTGCGACGCACAACGGGTCAGGGTGCGACCCCAGGCTGCAGCCACCGCCTGCGCTGCTCCGACAGCAGACGAATATTTTAAATGCGTATAGAAAGCGCAGAACAAGACACATAAAGGAATTTCAAAAGAAACCCTCACCTCCCGCC
>NW_015090776.1:4071572-4080951 GCF_001431845.1 Calidris pugnax | reverse complement strand
GGGGGAGGCGGCGGCAAGGGGGGGCGGGCGCGGCCGGGACGGAGGGAGCTGTGGTCGCCCGTGGCGTGTGGGACCGGGCCGGGAGGGGCCGGGCAGAGCGGGGGAAGGTGAGGTGAAGGGCAGAAGCGGGGCGCCACTAGCGGGCGCCGCGGGGTTGCGAGCCTCCGCACCGCGGCCTTGGGCCCGATGTGTGGGACCGGGGTGAGGCCCGTTGGGTGTGCTGGCCGGCCCGCGAAGGGTCTGTCTGGGGTGGGTGGATGGGTGAAGGGGCCAGGTGTGAGGAGAGCCCTTGGGCAGGCCTGGTGCCCAACCAGCCCCTCGTGCCTCCCTGCCCCACGAGAGGGAAGTGGAGGGGGAGTTGGGTTTGTTGATGATGGTTTGGTTTTGATTTGTGAAGTGTGAGCTGTGCAACCCTAGCTTCTTAAAAAAAAAACCCCAACAACAACCCAAATTTCACTGCAGTTCAATGAAAGATTCTCACAGCATCGCTGTAACGGAAAGCTGCGTTGGCTTTGAGTCACCTGAGGAACACGTATCATGATCTGCTCACTCTCTGGGGTATTGCTCGCCTCTTGCCCCGAGCTCAGGGCTTGGTGCCTTCCTCTAACTCCTCTCCTTCATCAGGGAGTGAAAAGGAGAGAGGGTGTGCTCTAGGGGAGTCAGTGCATGTTTGTGTGCCTAGTTTCCAGTCCAAGATTGGGAAACTCCTTTGTATTTGCCATACATGCCATCTGCAAGGTTCTTTTCCTCACAAAACACTTCCACTTTATTTTCACCAAGTCAATGTGAGCTTGACTGAGAGGGGAGCTTCTCAGAAGCATAAAAAAAAGACCATCTCTACTCTACAAATTTTGGTTCTTTTCAGCTGTGTTTACTGCAACTCTCCACCTTAATTGTCTGTGCTTCCTCTTCTTGGATAGAGACATCTGACTCTCTTTGTTTCCCTTTTAGTGGTCCAGTGCCAGCTCTCCCCACCACAGCGTGCTCTCCAGGTCTCAGCTGTGCTGAGGAGAGTCTCCAATGAGCAGAAGGAGCCGTTCGTATCTTCCTCACAGCAGCAGTTCGATTCGCATCCAACCGATCACCAGCCCGAACAGGAACCTCAGGGCCCTCGCCCCAGGTAGTTCACTATTTCTAGCACTCTCCTGCCAACAGTAGGATCAGAAGGCTTTGCTTTCCTTAAACTTGCATCTGAAACTTGGAGACAACGAGATCCAGAGTTAGTGGAGCCTCAGACTGCAGCAGCTGGTGAGCTGGTTTGCTCTGACAGTGCAAATTCCACTGTCTGCCATGGAGACAGGATGGGACTTGCTTTCAAGAGGGAAGCTCTCTGTTCTGCAAAGTGCAAGCCTTCACTTCTGGATTTTTGTGTAAATCTACACAAAATATGGACAATATGTTGTCCACATGCCCATAACTATAAAGCCCCCATTGGAAAAGCTTATAGTTAGTTTTTTGGTGTTTTTTTTTAAAGGAGGGGGAATCTGGAGCTGATTGGTCTCCAGGTGGGTACCTAGATTGAGCCCTCCCTTATCTTTCCTCTTCTCCTCTCATGGCAAAAGTTCATTAAGAATCCTTTTTCTGGAAAGAGAAGGATTTTACAGGAGGAGGTGAGATTTATGCTAAGCAGATCTCAAAAGCGTGCCTGCACAGAGAGGTGGCAGTGAGTCCAGGTTGCTGATGTTTGATGGTGACGTTCCCCTTACTGTGACAATACCTTCTCATAGTTACACTGGCCAGGGCGGCCAGGAGTCTGAGGACTATGAGAGCGAGGAGCAGCTGCAGCATCGAATCCTCACAGCAGCGCTGGAGTTTGTGCCTGAACATGGCTGGACTGCAGAAGCCATTGCAGAGGGAGCCAAGGTATGTGGGGAGAGAAGCAAAGAACCAGTTGAACTGGATGGAGCTGAAGTCCAAAGACAGCCAGGCCTGCATGCTTCCCCCACATACTCTTGGGTGATGCACCCTAATCAGCAAATGGTATTGGGCAGGAACACATCCCAGCATTATCTGACAGGGATAACCTTGTCAGAGTTAAACTAAGGCACGATGTAGTTATCCTAAAGAGAGGAAAACACGTACAGGAAGAGGTTTTTAACACAATGTTGCTTTGTTTAAAGTCATATAACTTTGTTCACAAAATAAATACGACTTATTTCCTAGCTGGATTCTGCTTAGCAGTGAATGACCCAGTCTGTGCTTCTTACTCCTTCCCTGCAGACCCTGGGTCTCTCTGTTGCTGCTGCAGGGATGTTTCACAGTGACGGCAGCGAACTGATCCTGCACTTTGTGTCTCAGTGCAACACCAAGCTGTCTGAGCTGCTGGAGCAGGAACAAAAACTAGTGCAGCTGGGTGAAGCAGAGTGAGTATTGGGTATGAAAAGATATCTTCCTTGGCAGACTTTGGGGACTGGATAGACAGAGAGGCCACCTGGGACACAGATACTTAAAGTAAAAGACGTAATTTACCCAAATAAAACCACCTTGCTGGATACAGGGTTGGAACAGAGACATGAAGGATATATAATACTTTGCTGCCCTGTTGCTGAGGCAGGCAATAGATCGATCTTTAAAGTTCAGAATTGAGTTTAACTTGGATGTTGTTCATATTTTTATTTTGTTTTCCTTGCCCAGGAAGAAGCCTACAGATCAATTCCTGAGAGATGCTGTGCAAGCCAGATTGAGGATGCTGATTCCATATATTGATAAATGGCCCCAGGTATAAAATGAATATCAAGATGGTATCTTTTTTTTTTTGGTGTGTATTTTAAACACCCTGTGGCTTTCAGCATAGCCTTTCCACAGAGTAGTTCAGGGCTGTAAATTAAACCCTCCCTGGTTTCAAATGATTCATACCCTTCAAGAGTAGAACACCCTTGGAAAGGGGCAGCTAAAGGTATCCTTATAGCAACTATTTCTTGCAATTCTGGAAAGGCAAACCTCCATTGTTGACTCCACATCTCGGATCCCCAGGGGATACCCTGTGTCTCTGCTCAGCCTGTGTGCAGTGTCACTGCGAGGCCCCTTGCAGCATTGTTCCGGTTGCACAGGTATCATCTGGCACCTGCAAATGCAGTACTACTGCTTTGTTGCAAGCAGCTGCCTGCCCAGTGTGCAAATGACAAACCCTTGGCAACCTGAGGATGGATCTGTGAACTGAGAGTGCTCCATGCTTCCAGGTTCAGATTTAAGTCTCAAGCCTTTCTTCCCAGGGGTGGGAAGGGAATAGAATTGTGACCTCGGCAACGAGCAAAGAGTTCCCAACCTTGGGCTGCAAAGATGGCTGTGAAGTCAGTCTCTGTTCTCTAGAATTGCTGATGGTCACTGGGCAGCAGAATCCAGCACTCCTTGCAGAGAGAGAAAACAGGATTCCTGGTTTTATTACAGATTAGCATAACTTGTCTGTGAAGAATGTGGGTGGTTTGTGACTCTTCTGGTATTCTGTTATTATGTTCAGAGGCTGCAGCATCCCGGTGGGGCCGTTGTGGCTGGCTGTTCTGCCCTTGGTAGCTGCTTTGAGTTCAAAGTCAAATTTAGAGAAAGGAGAGATTTGACTCCCTGCCCGTAGGGGTACAGCACAAGTGTGACTCAGCTCAGCCTCTGCTGTGTTTCTGTGCCTGGAGAGGCAGCTCAGGAGAGACAACGCAGCGGCGTTTGAGCTGAGTGGTGAGCTGTGGGCTCCAGTATGGGCCAAGGCAGCCTGAGCTCAGCTGCCATGCTGTACATTCCCTGCAAAACCTGCTCTTGGAAAGACTGGTGTAGGCTGAAAAGAACTGGGAGGGCTTGTCACTGGGAGGTGTTAGCAAGCCAACAGCACAGGGAAAAGCTAACAGAGCAGAGCATTGTTGGTCTGCTTTAATGCTGTGTCCTCTCTTTGACTCCCATTGATCTGTGTGATTCCTTTGCAGGCTCTGAGCATCCTGTTGCTACCGCACAACATCCCTTCCAGCCTCAACCTCCTCACCAGCATGATTGATGATATATGGCACTATGCTGGAGACCAGTCCACAGATGTAAGTCTTTGTGCTTTGCAGACTGGCTGGTTCTACCCCTCAGCACTTCAGCAAATGATGGGTTGAAGTAGGTGTCAGGCCACGTCTCTATTGAAACAATCTATTTGTTGAATGAGGAATATGTTTTCAGAAGCACCCAAGGGTCCTTACAAGCTATAGTCTAATTTCTAGAGAGACTTAGGAGCCAAGGGGACTACATGCAAATCAGTGACAATGGGATTAGTGTAAATCAAAAGGACCTACTTTCCTAGACTCTTTTAAGTGTTCTTTTTTATTTAGAACACGCAGACAAAATTGTTGAGATTTTGAGACTAGGAAGTTGCTCCAGTATTCAGTGAGTGAGCAGTGTCTCTCTTCCACCAGCAGTAGCATTTACAGATTTGACTTGAAAACCTTTAAAGAACCTACCTAAAAATGCCAGTAGCTTATTAAAGCTTTCATCTTTCTGGCAGGAAATAAAAGAAAATTATAACCTTAATTAAAGCAATTAATAAATTACTTTAATTTATATAGATGTAAGGAGAGATGGGAAAAGGTAAATGAACTGCTTTAACAAACTGCTTTAATAAGCTTCTTTTATCTGAGTATGAAAGAGAAGCTACTGCAGTGAAAAATAAGTAAGATGACAGAAAAATTAAAGGAATAAACCAGAAGAGAACCAAAAGACTGTAATTGCATCAGGAATGCAAGTCTCTTATGGGTTATGAAAGTCAAATCAACATGTCCGAGTCAGTGTCTGCTCTGAGCTGTCCCTAAAGTCTGACACAGGGATTAGGAGAGGTTCTAAAGTTTGTCTCTTGTTTGCACCTTCTGACTGGTTACAAGAGTTTTCTTGGGAAGTTGGGATGCCAAGCCCCCTCCCTCTTTCACAGGAAAGGGGTTTAATGTTACTGGCAGCGCAGCCCTCTTCACAATGCCAGGAGCTCGGCAGGGTATGTCTGTGCCTCTGAGGCACCCCTTCAGGTGCTTTTTTTCGGAGCAAGAGGAGAATCAATGCAAAGGGTTTAGTCTCAGGCAGGTGAGAGATCCAGCTGCAAGTGGCAACTTCCCTTATGTTACTTCCCTCATCAAAGCTTGCAGGCTTGTAGACAGCAGAGCTTTCCAGCCGACTGTTGTTTTCAAAATTAAGACCAGTGTTTTCATTTCTCTGTTCCTTTGTAGCAGTGAATGTAACAACCAGTATCTTTTCTAGGTATTAGTAGCAAATGAAGTTGAAGACTTGTTTTTAAAAATGTGTATATATTTCGTCTGCCAGTGGTCCAAATGCAACTGGAAAAACTGAAGAGTTTGAGTTATTTGTGCATCTTTGCATTGTGTAACCTACTGTTGTAACACATCCTAGAGCATTGCTGGCAGCAGTGCAGTTATACGCTCAGTGATTCAGCAGCCAGCACCAGGGTTTCAGTGATAGGGTTTGGGAAAGGTGCATCTCTGTGTGCTGTCTTGTACAGTTCTGTCCTCTGTTTCTTCACACTTGTATCTGGTGCACACCACAGCTCAAGTTCAGTACTAAATATAGCTGTTTCTCATCTAATCAGATCACAGAATCACAGAATGATATGGGGTTGGAAGGGACCTCTGGAGATCATCTAGTCCAACCCCCCTGTCAAAGCAGGTCCACCCAGAGCAGGTTGCACAGGAACATGTCCAGGTGGGTTTTGAATGTCTCCAGAGAAGGAGACTCCACCACCTCCCTGGGCAGCCTCTGCCAGGGCTCTGCCATCCTCACAGGGAAGAAGTTCCTCTTCATGTTTAGGTGGAACTTCTTATATTCAAGTTGGTGCCCATTTCCTCTTGTCCTGAATCCAGATCTAGAATTGGAGCTTTGCATTACCTGTTAGAAATCTGTAAAGCGAAGATGAACTCCTGCACCATGCACACAGAGTAGCTGGGCAAGGGGGAATTCCTTGCTACCTGCTTACAGCCAGAAGCAGGGAGTGGGGGTTTTGTTGCAAATTTAGACACTGTGCTTGTGACCTGTGTCTGGTGCCATGGGAGCAGCTGTGCTGTCAGATGTTGGTGTTGGCTGGTGGCCCACTGCACCACAGGGATGAGTTACAGAGTTTAGGTGGGGAAGGAATGTGCCGTTGCTATGCTATTTTCCTTTCTGTTCTACAGTCTGCTTTCCTGATCTGCATTCCTGATCTGCATTCACATCACACCTTTCTCTCTCTCTCTCTCATTTCATGCCCTTGCAGTTTAACTGGTACACTCGTCGGGCTGTGCTTACTGGTATCTACAACACCACTGAACTGGTGATGATGCAGGATTCATCCCCTGACTTCGAGGACACTTGGCGCTTCCTGGAAAACAGAGTAGCTGATGCCATGAACATGGGCAATACAGCTAATCAGGTAACATGATGGGCAAGATGTACATAGAATCACAGAATGGTTTGGGTTGGAAGGGACCTTAAAGATCATCTAGTTCCAACCCCCTGCCCATGGGTGGGCAGGGACACCTCCCACCAGACCAGGTTGCTCCAAGCCCCCTCCAACCTGGCCTTGAAACCCCTCCAGGGATGGGGCAGCCACAGCTTCTCTGGGCAACCTGGGCCAGTGCCTCACCACCCTCAAAGGAAAGAATTTCTTCCCCAGATCTCCTCTCAATCTCCCCTCTTTCAGTTTAAAACCCTTCCCCCTCATCCTGTAGCTCCCCTCCCTGATCCAGAGTCCTTCCTCATCTCTCCTGGAGCCCCTTGAGGGACTGGAAGGGGCTCGAAGGTCTCCCCGGAGCCTTCTCTTCTCCAGGCTGAACCCTCCCAACTCTCTCAGCCTGTCCTCCCAGCAGAGGGGCTCCAGCCCTTGGAGCATCTCTGTGGCCTCCTCTAGACCTACTCCAACAGGTCCCCGTCCTTCATGCAGTGTCCCCCTTCTCCCCAAATACATATGCAGGCAGGCTTGGTTTTTCGATCATGCAGAGCACACGTCTGCTGAGGGGACCTTGTACTGGCAGGTGAATGCAGAAATGCTATCAGTTCAACATCAATAAATGCTTACGTATTTTCTAGTACAATGATGTGTAGGTGCTCTCTTTGTCAGACTGGCCTGATGGTTGGGAGACATATATTCCCAGGAAATCTCTTCTACATTTCTTATCTCTGGCTGTCATTTGTCTACAGTGCTTGGCTTCTCTCAGCACCTTTCTGTAGCAAATACATGTTTGTTGGGCATTACATACCTGTGTTTGGGTGGCCACTAGTGTAACTGCAGAAGAAAGCAAAAGGTCATGTTCTCCTTGTGTCACCTAGGTACAGTCAACCGGAGAAGCAGTTGTCCAGGGCCTGATGGGAGCTGCAGTCACGGTAAGTAATGCTGGAACCAGCAGGGCTGTAAGGGCAGAATTGTTTCTGTTCCTTTCCATGCTTAATGTCAGCATGCTTTTCCTCCCAAATCTAAAGGACAGCGTGAAAAAGAATTGTCTTTTATAACTTAACTACACATAAGGATGATTTTCCAGGTAGTTTGGGGTTAGTTCCCTGGTTTGTGGTGAAAGAGCGTGTAATGGAACGTAAAAAAAATAAAGTCTGAAGCTGCAGGTTGAGCTTTAGGGATGAGAGACAGGCGATTAGAATAAATACGAGTGTTCTCCGTCGCCCATCATGAGATGTCTTCCTCTGCCAGCCCCTGCACTGGAGATCTTTACAGAAGGTCTGTGCCCTCATGGATGTGTGGGAGGTGATGCTTGTCCCTGAGTCACAGCAGGGTGACTTCCTCAAGCTGTTTCAGTTGACTGCAATGTCCTTCTAAGAATTCACTCACTTCTTGGTAGCATCCTGGACTGCTTTGTGTCCGTGCAGGGGGAGCTGTGTGTCCTCTGGGAGAGGAAGCAATCCTTTGTGTACCCAGGAATGATTTTTGAAGGGCTTCAGGGCCTCCCTGTGATTCCATTTCTGGACAACTCCCATTGCACTGAGCAGCAAAGGGATTTCCTCGTTATCAGGAGTACACTTTCCATCTGCTTAACAGGGAAGACAAACAGGCTGGAACATAAATCAGAAATAATTTTTACTGTACGAAGCATTCCTCAAGAACTTCTCCCACCTCCTTCCCGCTGCCGTTATGGGGGAATTGTTTCAGATCTTTAGCATTTCTCAGCCTTTCTCTGCTTTCACACCTGTGTATGCCTAAAGTGTCCCCCACCAGAGGAGCCCCCTTCTCTTTGTGCTCTCGTGCCTTGACACAACTGTGTCCCTGCAGGTTGGGCCCGAGATGTCTCCTCTCAGCAGATGTTTATCCTGCCTGTGCAGATAACCAGGAGGAAGCAGACCACTTCTTAAGGGGGTTGCAGCCAGCCGGTTTTGGGGCAAAATCATCCCAGTACATTAACTGTGGGGGCAGCCAGTCCCGAGGGTGCAGCAGCTGTGTAGGGGAGCTGAGCTCTAGGTTTCTGCCAGACAGACAAGCCAACAAAATGCCTCCAGGACTTCAGTTCACCCTTGGGGTCTGTGGGGCTGCAGAGATCACAGAATCACATGGGGTTGGAAGGGATCTCTGGAGATCATCTAGTCCAAGCCTTTGCCAGAGCAGGGTCACCCCACAGGAACATGTCCAGGAGGGTTTTGAGTATCTCCAGAGAAGGAGACTCCACCACCTCCCTGGGCAGCCTCTTCCAGGACTCTGCCACCCTCACAGGAAAGAAGTTCCTCTTCATGTTTAGGTGGAACTTCTTATATTCAAGTTGGTGCCCATTTCCTCTTGTCTTATCATTGGGCACCACTGAAAAAAAGACCGGCCCCATCCTCCTGACACCCACAAGAGGTGGGTGATAAAGCCGAGCCCTGCTGCCCAGCCGAGCGGGTCCGGGTCGGGGAGATGTTGAGGGCGATCCTCCTCCAGCCCTTTGGCGTTTCCCCTGGCCGTGCACGGTGCCTTTCACCCCTCCTCGGCACACCGGCCAACCCCCGCTCTTGGAGCAGGACGCTGAGACACCCCCCCAGGGCTGGGCGAAGGCTTCGGTGTCCCGGGGAGCGCGGCGGCCGCTCGGTGCTCCGGTACTTAACGCCCTTCTCCCCCCTGCCCCGCAGATCAAGAACCTGGCGGGGCTGAACCAGCGCCGGTGAGGAGGGACCGGACGACGCAGGACCCTGACCGTTCCCCGGCACCAATAAACCCGCTCCGCAGCCTGGCACGGACTCTTCTTGGCGGCGCACGGGGGGGAGCGGGGCGGGACTGACCGGGGCGGGCGGGGTTTCCGGGAGGAAGAGGTGGGGTGCGGAGCGCAGGGCCGCCGGGTGCGGGGCCGCCATGCCGTACGCCAACCAGCCCACCGTGCGCATCACCGAGCTGACGGACGAGAACGTCAAGTTCATAATCGAGAACACTGACCTGGCGTGAGGGGCGGGCCCCGGGACGGAGCGGGCGGCG
>NW_015090776.1:4061559-4071562 GCF_001431845.1 Calidris pugnax | reverse complement strand
GAGAACGTCAAGTTCATAATCGGGAACACTGCCCTGGCGTGGGGGGCGGGCCCCGGGACGGAGGGGGCGGCGGGGGAGGCCACACGGGGGGGGCGGGGGAGGCGGGACGGGCCGCGGCCTACCGCCGCCCGGCAGCCCCGGGGACGGGCCCGGTCGCGGCCTCCAAGGAAGCGGCCCCGGGCGGGATCTCTGCGTCCCAGCCCTTAACGGGGGTGTTCTCTCCCTTCAGGGTGGCGAATTCCATCCGCAGAGTGTTCATCGCAGAGGTGCCCATCATAGGTACTGCCGTTCGCTCGCCTGTGGCCGCCGGCCCCGCTGCCCCCACCGGTGCCCCCGCGTTTCCCCTCCGTCCCCTCAGCCCTCCTTCGCCCCTTCCCTGTGTTCCCCGGTGCTGTCTCACCGTCGCTGTGGTCCCCGTGGTGTTTTCGGTGCGTTCGCGAGCTGCTTGGCTTTTCCCAAGGGAAAGGTCCTGCACTTGGGCCACAATAACCCCATGCAGCGCTACAGGCTGGGGGAAGTGTGGCTGGAAAGCTGCCTGGAAGAAAGAGACCTGGGGGTTCTAGTTGACAAACGGCTGAATATGAGCCGGCAGTGTGCCCAGGTGGCCAAGAAAGCCAATGGCATTCTGGCTTGTATCAAAAATAGTGTGACCAGCAGAAGTAGGGAGGTGATTGTGCCCCTGTACTCAGCACTGGTGAGGCCACACCTCGAGTATTGTGTCCAGTTTTGGGCACCTCAATACAAGAGAGATATCGAGGTGCTGGAGCGAGTGCAGAGGAGGACAACGAAGCTGGTGAGGGGGCTGGAAAACAAATCGTATGAGGAGCGGCTGAGGGAGTTGGGACTGTTTAGGATGAGGAAGAGGAGGCTGAGGGGAGACCTCATCACTCTGTACAACTACTTGAAAAGACACTGTAGAGAGGTTGGTGCTGGTCTCTTCTCACAGGTAATTAGTGACAGAACGAGAGGGAACGGCTTCAAGCTCCAACAGGGGAGGTTTAGACTGAACATTAGGAAAGAATTTTTCACCGAAAGAGTGATAGGGCATTGGAACAGGCTGCCCAGGGAGGTGGTGGAGTCACTATCCCTGGCTGTGTTTAAGGGCCGTTTAGATGCAGTGCTAAGGGACATGGTGTAGGGGATGACTTTGTAGAGTAGGGTAGATGGTTGGACTTGATGATCCCAAGGGTCTCTTCCAACCTAGACGATTCTATGATTCTCCGTTTCTCGGCTGGTGAGTTTCTCCTCTCGTTGCAGCCATCGACTGGGTCCAGATTGACGCCAACTCCTCCGTGCTACATGACGAGTTCATCGCACACCGGCTGGGTGAGCGCGGGGCGTGGGGAGGAAGGTGAAGATGTGCAGGAAGGCAGAGGCTGTGGAGATGCTGAAGCACCTTTGTCAGGAGGCCACTGCCCCTCCCTCTGTCTTGGCAGGAGGGGCAGAGCTCCCGTGGTCTCACTCAGACATTCTCCCCCGTTTCCTTCTTCCCACAGGTCTCATCCCGCTCACCAGCGATGACATTGTGGATAAGATGCAGTATTCCAGAGTGAGTCAAACAACATGTCGTGGGGGCTGATTTTGATAACGGTGGGTGTCTGATCTGATGGGAAGCGCTCCTAATTTCTTGCTGGGAGAGGTCCGGCATAGAGACCAGCCTGGAGAAGAGAAGGTCTGGTCAGCCTGGAAAAGAGGAGGCTCCGGGGAGAACCTTATAGCGGCCTTTCAATACCTGAAGGGTGCCTATAGAAGAGCTGGGGAGGGACTCTTTGCCAGGAGGTGTAATGATAGGACAAGGGGAAACGGTTTTAAATTGGAAGAAAAAAGATTCAGATTAGATCTCAGGAAGAAATTTTTTACTATGAGGGTGGTGAGACACTGGAACAGGTTGCCCAGGGAAGTTGTGGCTGCCCCATCCCTGGAGGGGTTCAAGGCCAGGCTGGATGGGGCCTTGAGCAACCTGCTCTGGTGGGAGGTGTCCCTGCCCATGGCAGGGGGGTTGGAACACAATGATCTTTAAGGTCCCTTCCAACCCAAACCATTCTATGATTCTATAAAGGTCTTGTCCTGTGTCTGTCCCAGGACTGCACGTGTGACGAGTTCTGCCCGGAGTGCTCTGTGGAGTTCACCCTTGATGTCCGGTGCAATGAAGACCAGACTCGTCACGTCACATCTCGCGATCTCATCTCCAACAACCCCCGGGTCATACCGGTCAGTGCAATCCCTCTGTGGGTCTCCTCTCTACATTCCTGTTCAGAACCCGTGGGATGTGGACAAAACAAAGGCCTTTGAGCACATTTTGTGTTGCCTAAAGCGCCACTTTAAACGTAGTGGGAGAGCAAAGCAGGAATCTCTGCAGAAAAAGCAATGTGTGCCAGTTCCCTCCCCTTCTTCACCTTGTTCTTTCACTTGCTCTCTGGTGGTGTGTCAAAGCAAGGTTAAAGCCTCATCCTGCACCCCTCATCTCAAACTCCTGGGAGGCTTCAGTGTAGCCCCTGTCTCTCCCCACAAACACTTGGGGTGTGCGTGCTTGTGTCATGCTGCGATGTTAACTCCCTTCTCCCTGCTGGCTGCTGGGGCTTGGGTCAGCCTCTTTGAAGGCCTGGCAGCAACCCAGGGACCTCTGGTTTTCTGGTTCTTTTCTGCTCTGTGAGGAGCCCAGGCCAGGGCGCTGCTGCCAGACGGCTCTTGCTCAGTTGCCTTGGGGAGGGTTGGCGGAACCAAAGCAGAGCAGATGCAAAGGCACTTAATGGAGAATGTTTTTAAATGCTATTATGGTCACATCCTGATGTCACCACAACCTGGGGGCTGCTTCTGGTGGCCGGTGACAGTGTCTGCCTGTTTAAAGCCTAGCTGTGGCCTGCTGCCTCTTGCTTGCTGTGAGTGCTGTGTGTCACCTGCCAGCAGTAATGGGGGTGACTCCAGGCTGTGTCACAGAACCACACCGTGGCACTGGGCTGGAGCACCCTCCGTCCCGTGGGGGAGGGCAGCATGGTGGAGTGGAATATCATACACCTAGCCACAGCTGCCTGAATGGTCCCAATTCCTGCTAAATCAGATGTGCTGGATTTGTTGCTGTAAGTCACTCTAGAGTTGCTCTCTGCAGTCTCTTAATTTTTGTAGGCAGCTGCTGTTTGATGTGGGGAAAACTGTTGGTCTTGCTGTTAATTCGCTTGCTTTTGTTCTTCTTCTGCAGGTAACATCTCGGAGCAGAGACAACGACCCCAATGACTACGTGGAGCAGGACGGTAAGTGGCGTTTCACTGGGAATAAGACCTGGAGGAGCAAATTCTTTCAAGCTCTTTGAACTCATTCTTCCTTTACTAGCTGTGCAGCTGTAAAGCTGGCAGTTGGGAGGCACCAGCATCACTGCATCAATGGGGCTAGCATTTTGCCTTAATGCTACTGCCTTAATGCTATCTGTAGAACCTAAAGTATTTTTGTAAGAGGGTGCCTCTCTCTCCTTGTGAGAGTTTAGAGACAGCAAAGATGCAAAATGCTGTGCTGCCCACTGTCATCTGGGGGCCTGAGCAGTCCCTCTGAGTATATATGCAACTCCTTTTTACTTAGCACGACGTTTCCTAGCTACTCTGGGGACACAGATGAGCCCCTTTGGGTCTGAGTGAGCCCTGGCTTCTGGTGACATCTTGGGCACTAAAAATTCCTGCTTTTGCCCTTGTGTGGTCCTGCATGCTCGTTTCCCTTCTGCAGCCTTCTCAAATGGGCACGTGCTTTCCTGCAGACATCCTCATTGTGAAGCTGCGGAAGGGCCAGGAGCTGAGGCTGAGAGCCTACGCCAAGAAGGGCTTTGGCAAGGAGCACGCTAAGTGGAACCCCACGGCAGGCGTAGCTTTCGAGTATGACCCGGACAACGCACTCAGGCACACCGTGTACCCCAAACCAGAGGAGTGGTGAGTCCCAATGTCTGTCTGGAGGGACTTGAAAAGGTTTTCCAGCAGCCAGCTGCATTTTGGGCCCAGGGGTAGTTTGGGTCAATAAGTGATTGTGAGTGTGTCTGTTGCTTCCCCTTGCATGGACTCTGTTCCTGTGTTAGGGGGCCGAGGTCAGACCCTTGGTTGCAGCTGCGTGGAAGGCGGACTGGTTTGTGGCAGCCCCTTGTCCTCTCTTCACATACTGCCACGGCTCTTTCACCTCCCTCCTTTCGTGTTCTTTCCCACCTCTTCTTCCTGTTTTTTCTTCCTTGCATAGGTGGTGAGTAGGTCAGGGTAAGGTCTGAGGAAGGAATAGATCCACGCGAAGGGGGAAGAGGTTGCTGAGAGCAGAAGTTTAGGTTGCAAGGCTGATTTTGCAGGTCTGTTGGTTTGAGAGAGCCCATTGTGTGGCTCGTGTTTCACTTGTACATCTCCTTACACCTGCAGCGGGAGCTCTGGCAGCGGGGTTTTCCACTCTGGCCCTTTCCTCTGCTCTGACATACCATTCTGCACCAGTAGCACGCTGTGTCTCATCTAAAAGTGACATGATTTTGCTTTTGGAAAGCTGCTGCCCTTCTTTGGCCATGGTGAGGACTTTACCTAGCAGCACTTTTCCATGAGTAGCCGCCTGAGCTGCTCTTTGCTCTGCGTCCCACTGACCCCCTAACAGACACCCTGTCGCCGAGTGTGCTGGAGCCAGCAGCAGAGCGAGGAACCCGGTGCTTTAGCCAAGGCAGGTTGGGAGCAGGGACTAGAGGGGACAGTGGTTATGTTGCTGTATCAGCCAGAGCTGTGCCCAAGGTTGGGAAGACCCCAGTACAGGAGCAGGATTTGATGCAGGGACCACAGAAGCCAAGTCTGAGCAAGCGGGAACAGGAGCCTGAGCAGAGCTGCAGCTGGGGAGGGGGCTGAGCAGCAGAAGGGGCTTGGCAGGTTTCCCCCTGCTCTGCCAGATTTGCCTCTGCAGATGGCAGCAAGCAGCAGCAGGCAGGTAGTGGGCTGTTGTACCTCCACACTGTCCTCAAGCCAAGATGCTTGAACTCATCACAGATGATGGCCTTAGCTGTCCCGTGCTCAGTTAGCTGTCAGTAAATGAGCTTCCTGGAGGTGCAGTTAGCCTAGATTGCACACCTCAGCCAGAGACTGCCGGGGGCTTTCTGCTCAGGAGCTGTCACAGAGGTCTGCGCGGGTAGATTTGCACTCGGGAGACTTGAGAAGCCTTTTGTTGCCGAGGGTGGGGATGTAGGTAAATCCATAACATGTATGAAATGGGCTGGGATCTGCCCGCAGCCATCCCAGCCCTGTTTTCCGGATGGAAGGAGTGAACCCCACTTGGCTTTGATGGGCTCTGTAGGGTGCGTTCCTGAGTCTGGTTCAGTCAGTCTGGGTGAGAACACGGTGTGCCAGGCGTTGGGCTCCTTCAGCACTTTGTCAGGGTGGTGCTCTGGGACCTGCAGTGGGAACCAGGCTAGCTGGTAGTGCCAGAAATCTGGAAATGGGCATTTTCCTTAGCGTCGATGATCTGTCTGTGTGGCTGAAGCTGGACTTTGGGAACTGCCAGCTACAGACCAGGCCATACATGGGAAAGTCTGTGAGAGGCCGTTTGTGGTGAGGTGCTGCAGAGCCAAGGAGGATGCTGCTTGGCAGTTTTGTGGCCACGAGCATGTCACAGGAGTTGATTTGCCAGCCTGTTCTTTGTCACTGGCAGTTTTGGGACTCGAACTGGATAGTTCTGAAGTTTCCAAATGATTTGTGGCAAGTTAATTGCCCCAAAGGTGAGTTGATTGGGTGATAGATTGGGTGCTTAAGAAGTAAGAATGTCTCTGTGATGTGGAATTTCAAATTGGGATTTGAAATAATTTTGGGCTTCGTTTTGCTGCTGTAAAAATCCTCTGTTTAATTTCTGTAATGCTAGGTAGTAAATCTTTGGCTCTGGTGAAGTGGCAGACCTGGAATACTGCTTAGAGTTGGAAAGACAGATGCCAGGCAGGATGAGGTAGCACTGGGTTTGCCTTCTTTTGGGTTGGGGAATGTCACAGTGTGAATTTCAGAGAGATTGGGCTTTTGGGGATGTTGGCGTCACAGAGAACAGCCTCAGCTGCGTGGCTGAGCACGTGTACCTTGGCAACAAGGTGCTTCCCTGGCTGGGTGGCCCAAGGCAGCTGCTAATGGGGATTCTTTTGTTCAGTGTCAGAGTTGGCTGTGTCTTCAGGAACTTGGAGTGTTGTACAAGCGGCTGGGTACCAGGAAACAATTTTTGAGAAGTTCTCGGCAAAACGTATGTAAAAGTTGGAAAAATCCCAAAGACAGATTGTCATTGGAGCTGCCTGTTTCCTAATGATACATGTGTCTTTCCAAGTTCATCTGATTCCCTGTGAAGACAATGCAGAGACAAAGGCCTCTGCTGTCCAAGGCTAGCTATTATTTTTGGTTTGGTTTCACATGCTAGTTGCTTTTTGAGGCCGTTGGCACAGCACTGGCATGCAGCTGGTCTCTCAAAGCAGCTGCCCCGGTTTTGGCCATGGGTGGTTTTGCAAGTAACATGAAGACCCAGCTCCATTAACGCCTTTTCCCTCTCACTGGTTTGTTACAGACAGAAGATGTGGTTGAGAAGTGGGGTTTTATTTAAGGCAGCTGATGAGAGGGTGCTAAGATCAGCCTCTCTTGGCATCACCGGCAGGAGACCTTGGTGGGCACAGGATTTTCTGTGCTGGCTTCTCACACGGCTCAAGGCTTCGGATTTTCTTACATGGATTGAGTGCTTCCAAACAGTCTCTCCAGTAAAATGCTCCATAAGCCAAGGGATGCAATGGGTAGAAGGATGTGTTGGCCTTGCTCATGCACAGTAGAGGAGTGGAGGTGCAGGACATCTGGACAGAGCTCACTATTGCTAATGGTGTCTGAAGTGCAGGAGATGTTTTTCCTGCTGGGCACAAGCCATCTGGGCCTTCCCATCTTGACTGCACTGCACAGGCTGAGTGCTGGAGCACCCCAGTGTTTTCCTGGCCCAATGAAAAGTAGAAATTAGCCGAATTGTGCCGGTGTAGGTGGATGGAAACACAGTACCCTGCACTGGGCTGCTGAGTTTGGGCTGATCCTCTTCCTCCGGTGCTGCTGGCTGACTGTGGATTACTGTTAACGAGGAGCTAGAAAGGGCAACGTGGGACTGGGCTTTTTTTCTGTGACAATGTTCAATGACTGCTCCTTTGCCTGCTGGATGGGAGCCCCAGTGCTGGCTCTCTGGGGCCAAGCAGCGCCGCAGAGTGCCTGGGCTCCATGGGGACAGGCTGGAGTGTGGGCTCCGTGCTAACCTTCGTAGAGTCATAGAATGGTTTGGCTTGGAAGGGACCTTAAAGATGATCTAGTTCCAACCCCCACTGCTCTCTGATTCCAGGCCCAAGAGCGAGTACTCGGAGATTGACGAGGAGGACGCGCAGGCTCCCTACGACCCCAACGGGAAGCCAGAGAGGTAAGAAGCTGAACGCGCTGCTGCAGCTATAAATCTGGGGGACCAGATGGGTGCATCTCTTTGGCTTTCATTAACACAAGAGTATCCACTCTGCGCTGAAGTTTGCCAGCCTAGAGAGCTGGTGTTCCCCGAAAAGCAGGGCAGAAGTTGGAGTTAACTGGTGATATGCCCAGGCCTGGCAGGTTTTCCCCTCTGGGAGATAGTAGATGATGCCTCTCCTGACTTGGTGTTACCAAGCAGAGTAGTGCAGCACTCAGTGAGGTGTGAGGCCTGCGGGGGAAATGGCTTAGGATATTTATTCACCCGTGTGGGTCTCTTCATGCTCCGGTTGCTGGTGCCCCCTCTCCGGGTTGTTTGCACTGCAGAAATGCTTACAGCCAGTCTAACTGGTGGTGTGGGGCTGGCTCACAGGTCACAGCACCGAACTGAAAAACATCTCAGAAGCTCTTTTGCAGCCTGTGGAGTCCCGACTGTTGGTGGGAGGGTTGTAGAGGGACGGCACTGGCTGTTCCTGGTTGAGAGGTGAATGATGCCAATGGCTGGGGTTACCCGCAGAGCTCCCTGCAGGGGGTCAGGATGGGCTGGAACCGCTCTACCGCTGCTCTCTGGTTTTGCACCTCCTCGCAGGGCAGGTGCCCTGCCCCCACTTATGTCCCCACTTATGCTCCTGACTTGCAACCTCAGGTTTTATTACAACGTGGAGTCCTGTGGTTCTCTGCGCCCGGAGACCATCGTTCTCTCTGCTCTGTCTGGCCTGAAGAAGAAACTGAGCGACCTCCAGACCCAGCTGAGCCACGAGATTCAGAGCGACGTCCTCACTATAAACTGAGGTGGCCCCTTGCACAAGAGTGCTCCAGTGTGAGTGACACAGAGGGTTCCTGCCTCTCTCTGGCAGTACTCTGGGCCGAGGCTTCTGCCTCCTCAACTCCCTCTGCCTTCCCATGCCCAGCTCTGCTAGCCAGTGACCCCTCTTCCCTGGCCCCGCTTCCCAGGGAAAGCCATCAGGATGTGTAGGTAAAGCAGGAAGGATGAGTGTCTTTGCTGGGACAGGGTTTGTCTCTAAGTGATCCCAGAATTTTAGGCCAGAGTTTTGAATTCTGGCCACATGGCATTTGGGATAAAGAAGTGTGTACCTTGGTTACACAACCCTATATTATTTGTAAGTCACTTCCTTACTGTGCTGAATAAAGCCTTACCCCCCCATGTTCTGCCATCCCTGAAAGCTCGTCTGGGGCTGCAGGAGGAGATGTCACATCATTTCCTTCTCTCCAATAGACATTACCTTAATGAGATCTGCTTTGGAGGGAGCATTGCTCTCTGCTGCTGATTGCTGCTCTTGACATTGCTCTCCTCAGGAGACAGCCTGTCACTGGCTGACCCAGCACTGCGTTTGGAGCTGCTGTTTGAGGCTGGGCTGGTGAGTGAGGTGCTGCAGGGCAGCCCAGATGGGGCTCTTTGGAGAAGAAGACTTAAAGACTATTTTGGAGCAGACCATGTGCTATATCATCTTTATGTAAGGAGCTGGGAGTCTGTTGTTAATGACCCCTGGCTGACAGGTTCCAGTCTGAGGTGGGTTGTGTGCTGGGCTGGAGCTTGGTGCTGGTCCCAAACCATGACCACTGTGGCAGCAGCTGAAGGGCCTGGGTGCCCCCTTCTCCTCACCTCCATTGGCACCCAGCAGGACTTGGGATGAGCTCAGTGACACTTTCCTGGAGAGAGCTGCCTCTTACTTACCATGGTGGTTGAGAGGGAAGGGGAAGGCACGTGTGTGCCACAGCGTGGACATGGGACATCTCGGGGAGTGGGTGCTCATGCTGAGCCGGAGAGAGCAGCCTTCTCCAGCGAAGAGCTGCTGCTGCTTTGGTGTCCTTGCCATGGCACAGCTCCTCCACAGCTGTCCTGGTCCCTGGCGGGAACGCTGGTATGGCTGCCATGCCTCAAGGCAAGCATTCTGCCAGGCTGTCCTCCTGTGGAGAATGGAACTGGCACAATTCTGGAAGAGCTGGGAGATGGAGCGGCTTCAAACTCCATCACCCAGGGATCTGGAGCCACCGGTGCTCTCGGCGTGTCCCCAGAGCCGCGGGGTGACAGTGGGGTGCTGGCGTCCCGTTTCACTTGGGCTTGTTTGATGGAGGGTGGCAACTTGCTCCACCCGTCTCCCCTCCCCAGTGGCTTTAGGGCTTCACTTGAAATGTCCTGTCCGTGGCTGGAGGCAGAACAAAGCTTTGAGCCAAGTGCTGCCGGGAGCCTTTGGAAATCTCCCTCCGTCAGCATTTTTTCTCCCTGGCAGGCGCTACTCCCACTTGCACTTCCCAAGCACGTTGGGATGGAACAGACAAACAGGAAGGGTGGATAAGGGTTGTTTATTCATTGAGCAACTCCTTAAAAAAAAAAAAAAAAAAAAAAAAAAAAAGCGGAAACAAAGCGGAGGCATCCGCGCTACTACCATCACCTCGAAAATACAGTGTGATTTTGGAATTTTAAATTTTTTATTTTTTTTTTAAGGGGAAAAAAAAGCAGAAAAGCCCTGAGGCTGCCTCTATTGTGTTGCGCCGGGGCGGTGGAGCCGCGGGCCCGCCCGGGAGCGGAGCTGCGCGGTGAC
>NW_015090776.1:4058491-4061527 GCF_001431845.1 Calidris pugnax | reverse complement strand
TTTTTATGCAGTGAGCAACTTCTTAAAAAAAAAAAAAAAAAAAAAAAAGAAAACCCAAACATTTTTGGTAATAAATGTTAAATCTTTTCCAGATGAGGCGTGTAGCCAGGAAAAGAGAGCAGGTTACACCTCTCACCTGGGGGAGGATGCACTCCCGGCTGGCGCTGGATGCTGATGAGCTGCCACGTGCTCAGCTGCGCTGTGGGGAGCAGCCCTTCTCCATCCTGCCCTCCCCCCTGCAGCCCCCCAGCCTCAGCCACAAGCTACACAAATTCCAAGACACAGAATTTACAGACCACAGGTTCCCACGTCACAACACTCCCCATCCCCAAAGCACAGACCCAGAGCTTTAAGGGCAGAAATAAAACCACTGACCACCCAACCCGGACCGAAAGAAGACTCCAAAGAAACACTAAGGTTTGCACGGCAATAAAAAGATAGCCCTTCTAAAGGAGGTCAATAAATAAGAGAACTAGAAAAAAATCAATTGCTTTAGAGTTCAGCACATGAAGCCCAGCTCCCCACCCCCAGGCGAGGGCTTTCACCTGGCCACACTGGTGGGTGAGGAGGGAGCGAAGACGATGGGGATGCACGGAGAAACACGGCTCTTCCCCTCTTGGCATGGGCTTCTCTGCCCAGGGACTCTATATCCACAAAGCTGCCCCTCGAGGGACAGATGCTACTGGCCAAAACCAGTCCCCGGGTTGCCCAGCGGCAGATAAACTGGGGGGCATGGCCAGGAGAGTGGCTGTGGGTGGAAGAGTGAAGCCAGGGGGGCTTAGCTCTGCCCAGCCGCTCATCCCAGCCCACCCCCCCAAGAAGGAAAACCAGTTTCTCCTGAGTCGTCTCAATTCTACAGCAAGTGTTTCAATAGCTTTGAGAAGTGCAAAAATCAGCTCAGGGGTGCAGGGTGTCCCCAGGAGCACCCAGGAGCTCTTCGGGGGGGGAGGAGGGGGGTGTCCTGATGCTGGGACCCCGCACCTTCAGCCTGGCACAGCTGCATCCTCCAGCGCTGCTCCGGCCTTGCAGAAAACACACCAAATTTCTTGACCCCCCCCCCCTCTCCTCCACCTCCCAGCTGGATCCCCAAGAGTCAAAAACCTCTGAGCATCTCTGCCTGAGAGCTCTTCAGCAGCCACCAAGTTTGTGTTCACGTGAGAAGGGAAAAATCTCTTACGATACGGATATTCAATATATATTTCAAGTCAGTCGAGGCAGAGCCAGCCATCACCTCCTGTAACGTCAGGCCAGGGCACAAGCCAGCGCTCGCTCCCCCAAAGTCTTCACCCAGATGATGCCCCAGCTCAGTCTCCCTGGGGACTTGCAGGGGTGGCTGCCCACGTCCTTGCCACCCCTCGGAGAAGAAAAAGGGGAACCCCCCCACCATGGTCCCCCCCACTGGCTCACGGGGACGATGTGCTTTCAGGCTTGTCGCTTTTGGAGGACTTTGGCTTCAGCAAGATGAACCTGTTGAGGAGGTCGGTGTCCGAGCTGGCCTGGGCGCCTGCATATGCCTCCCCTGAGGATGAAGCAGAGGGTGGTCTTGTGCCGTGGGGGACGCTCCTCGGCGGGGGATGGGGACACTCACCGGCGTAGCTGGAGGACTCGGCCATGTTCTGGGAGCCGGTGATGTGGTGCCAGTAGGCGCTGCGGGGCAGCATGGTGGTGGGAGTGCAGGGGTAGGAGAAGTGCTCGGTGCCCTTGTTGAGCAGCTGTGGAGGACAAGAAGGGGGTGAGGGTGACACAGGGCACCCTGAGCCACTCCCCCCCCAGCCATGTCACTGAGGTGAGCTGGAGCTCACCCTGACGTTCTTCTCCATCTCCAGCAGGACCCTCTTGTGCTGCTCGGCGATGGCCAGTGTGGCGCTGTGCACGCGCTGGTAGATCTGCTCGCCCTCCTGCGTCTGGAAGGTGTAGAGACCTTCTCCTGCGTCACACATCCTGTGGGGACGGGGCACAGAGCGTCACTGGGGTCCCCAAGCTGAGGGATGATAAAAAATATCCCCCCCCACCCAGATGGCAGCTGACCCTGCTTCCCACGCTTTAAATGCTGTTCCCATGTCCCCTCCATGGTGCTGAGCAGCCAGCACCAGCCCCAAACCTCCCTGTCTGTGGGGCACCTCATGCAGGCCATGGCCATCACCGTGGCATCATGCCTGCCCTGGGGTGATGGCAGCAGTACCACCTGGGACGGTGGTCCCTGTCCCAGCGAGGGTGACATCTCACCGTCCGGCCTCGAAGGTGAAGCGGGTGGCATCACGCCCGTAGCGGCGCAGGGAGCAGAGGGGCCAGGAGACCAGCTTCACCCGGGGGTTGTGGGTGTCCCAGAGGTAGATGTTTTCATGGGTGATCTGCAGCTTGCACTCCCCGTAAACGTCCAGGTTGGGGCAGGGGAGGAGGAACACGTTAAACCGGTCTGGAGAGGGAAAAAAAAAAAAAAAACAACCAATAAATGAAATGAAATATTTCAGGGGGTGGTAGCGAGGCCGGGTCCCAAGCGGGCACCCTGCCGCCCACCGTGCTCACCCGTCTGCTCGCACTGCACGCCGGGCGCCAGCAGGTCGGGCTCCCCCAGGCTGATGTCGTTCAGGCGGGCGCCCAGGCACTCCACCGACAGCGTCTTGTACCACTCCTCCGCCTCCAGCTCTGCAAGGCACCACAGCAGCCCCTGGGTCACCCTGCCCAAACTGGGGTGCTCCACCCGACTGATTCCCCTCCCCCCCCCCCCCCCCCCCCCCCCCCCGGGGGCCCCCCCCTTTTCCCCCTCATTTCCCCCCATTTTTCCCCTACTTTTCCCTCTTTTCCTCCCCTTTCCCCCCCAAGCCCTGCTCCCCTGGGTGCTACCCCCTACCTGAATCACAGGTGAAGGTCCGGGCAGAGTCGTCGGTGAAAACGATGGCCACGGCCTGTCTCTTGGTCTCCTTGGGCAGCCGGGTGATGCACTTGACGTTGCTTATCTCAGTCACCTGTGGAGGAGGTGGGGGTGAGGGGGGGGGTGGTGTCACCAATGGCTGCACCCAAACCCAGCCCCAATGC
>NW_015090776.1:4057983-4058481 GCF_001431845.1 Calidris pugnax | reverse complement strand
ATCGAGGAGGCACCCACTCTGGTGGGGCCCTGCCGGCGGGCAGCACCCCAGCACCCCCCTGCAGCACCCCCTCACCTTGGGGCACCCACGCAGACACGCCGCCTTCTCATCCGGGTACTTCTCCAGGCGCTGGGGCCCTTTGCTGGAGGATTTCCGGAAGACCAGCCAGCACCGCCGGTAGATCTGCCGGACGGAGCAGGTGGGGGTCCCCATGTCCCCATCCCCGTGTCCCCATCCCCTTCCCCACGACCCCTGCCTGGCCCTGCCAACCCCCCTCCCCTGCTGCTGAGGACAGAACGGGATGCTGGGGACGGGGACAGCCCCAGGGCTGCCGTCATCCCTCTGCCCCGCCAACACTAATTACGGCGCTTAATTAACGAACATGGGCAAGGCTCCCGACGGGACCTCCATCCCGGGACCTCCCCGGCCCCTCTCCCACAGCCCCTGCCTCGGGGGGTGGCGGGTCCATCGTCCCGAGCACCTCCCGTCCCCCCCCCA
>NW_015090776.1:4057023-4057855 GCF_001431845.1 Calidris pugnax | reverse complement strand
CCCCCCCCCCCAGGGGTGCTGCCCTCCAGCATCCCCCTAATTTGCACCCAGCGGCCCTCCCTCTCCCGGGGCATCCCCCGTCCCAAAACTGGGTGTGGAAGGAAACTGAGGCACGGGGGGGGCTGGTGAGAGGGTGCCACCTGGTGCAGGATCCAGCCCCCTGGGGCTGCTGGAGGACCAGCAAGTGCTCTGCTTCTCCCCCCACCCCGCATCACTGCAGCACCCAGAATGCCGCTTATTCAACCCAAAATCAAGGGGCACAGGTTGCTGCAAGAGGGTTATGTGGCCGGGGGACCCAGCCAGGGAACCCAGCCACGTCGCCTCTCGAGGCAACCAGACAACTGGAGCCCCCCCCCCCCCCCCAATTCCTGGGGACCCCCACTCACGCCCAGCTTCTTGCTCTTCATTCTCACGTAGCCTTGCTTGATGATGTCGTTAAAATTGGTCGCCATGGCGATGGCCCGATGGGGTGGGGGATATTTTGGGAGGGGGGGGCCCACCTTCACCTTCGCCCCCCCCTCTCCATCCTCTTCCTCTCTACCCCTCCTTTGCCTCACCACTGGCCCAGCTTGGTGCTAGCGGTGTCCCCCATCCTGGCTGGAAAAGAGAAATGACAGATCGACAGGTGACATCTTCCTCTTCCTCCTCCTCCTCCTCCTCCTCCTCCACTCCCTCCTCCCTTCGATGCCTGAACCCTCCGAGTGGAACAGTCCAGCATTAACCCCTGCCAGGCCGGCGTGCACGAACGGTCCCCCAGCCCCAACGCGTGTCCCAGGGGACACCCACCGCGGACCTCACCCGCAGGTCTCCATCACCTCTTGCCCTGCCCCCC
>NW_015090776.1:4050923-4056723 GCF_001431845.1 Calidris pugnax | reverse complement strand
CCCAGCCCCATCCGAGCCACCAGCAGCCGCCTTGGAAGAGGCTTCCCACCCGCACATCGTTAGGCTTCAGAGTGAACGCCCCGCGGGCACTGCCGAGTCGCGGCAGCCTCTCACCCAGCTGCTGTCCCCCAACTCCTCCTCCCTGTCCCCCCTTTCTCTGTCCCCCCAAACTCTGCTTTTTAGGGTCCCCACTGACGCCACAGACGGGCAGCTCCACCCCCACAGCCTCACCTGTTGGGCCATAAAAAAATGAATAATCACTGGAAATAAAAAGGCATTAAAAAAAAACAACCCAAGCAGCAAAGAGCCATGCTTTTAGCCAATCAATTAAAAGGCAGAGCGAGGGGATTAGCTCACTGAAATATTAATTTTTAATAAGGTTGTGTCTGAGCAACTCCAAGCCTCGCAAGGCCCTGCTCTGTGGGGGCTGGGCTGCAGGGGCCTGGGCTGGAGGGGCAGCACCCATGGATGAGCACCCTGCACACATAGGTGAGCACGCCTGCACCCATGGGCAAACACCTCTGCATCCATGGGTGATGATCCCTACACTCAGCAGTGAGCACCTTTGAACCCAGATCTCTGTACCCACTGGTGAGCACCCTTGAACCCACTGGTGAGCACCCTTGAACTCACAGGGGATGATCTCTGTACCCACTGGTGAGCACCCTTGAACTCACAGGGGGTGATCTCTGTACACACTGGTGAACACCCTTGAACTCACAGGGGGTGATCTCTGTACACACTGGTGAACACCCTTGAACTCACAGGGGATGATCTCTGTACCCACTGGTGAGCACCCTTGAACCCACGGGTGAGCACCCCTACACCTCCGCAGGGTGAGACCCTGCACCCACGGGTGGGCACCTCTGCCTGCCCGCCCCAGCCCTGCAGACACAGCCACCTCTATGGCTACACATGTCACCAGCCCCTGCCACAGCTCCCGTGTCTCACCTCACAGGCGTGGGGACAGTGGTGGCAGCAGGGTGACGCCAGCAGCCGCACGCCCAGCCCGGCATGTGGCTTGTGGAGAAATGTCCCGTCTCCTGGATGCTGTCCCCCCGCCCCGTCCCCTCAATCCTCCCTCCTGCATGGGGACAGAGCAGCAGCCCAAGCCACCACCAGACCCTGGACCCCTCTGGGCTCTGTATTTATAATAAAAAAATCATATACAAATACATACATATATATAAAATATATAAAAAATGTGGGCAGGAGAGTGTGGCTGGCAGCAGGGCTCGGTGCCCCTTTCTGTCCTGTACTTCCTCCTCCTGGGCTCTTCAGGTGACGCTGCCTTTGGTGCCCATGTGTCCCAGGAGATGCAGTGGGCGAGGGGCATCGGATACTGTCTGAGAGGCAGTGGGCTTGGAGCATCCCTGGGGAAATTCCTTCCTGCTGCTCTGGGACTCAGCTTCCCCATCAATACACAGGTCACTGTATGGCCAGGCACTGTGGTGACAGGCACTTGTGGGCAGAAGACTGCCATGGGATGTCCCCAAGGTGGTGGCGCCTTGCCCTGGGCTCTAGGGCACCTGGATCTGCAGGTCCTCGTCCTCGTCGGGGTCGCTGGTGCCATCCCCAGCATCGTCGGGGCCGAAGCGGGTGCTGCGCATCTTGCCGAAAAGCGGGGTGCTCTGCTGCCGCCGCAGCCTGCCAAGAGAGAGCTGCTGGGGTGGGGAGTGGTGGGGGGCAGCCCCGGGGGGACGCTGAAGACCAGCCCATCCCCCTGCATCCCTACAGCATGGCTGCACCCCAGTGAGACCCGTTTCTGCAACTCCCACTAAGTTCGGGGTACAGGATCAGCCCCTCCTGTAGGGCTGGGGGTCCCCAAGTGATGCCCACTTGTGTGGGGCACTGGCTAAGACCCTTCTGGGACTGGGTACCGCCACTCTGGGCAGCTCAGACCCAGCCCAGAGTGTGGGGCAGGGAGAAGTCGTCCCCCTAAAATGGGGCTTCCCTAGTAAAACCCCAAGAGTCCCCATTCCCAGGAGCCTGGGGTAGTTTCCTCACTCGCCCTCACGTTAAAATTCCTCAAATTTATGAAGCAAATTTGAAATCAAAGGCCCAGGACCCAGTTGGATCCAACCAGTTTGCTGTTTTACTGGAAAGCATGAATTATTTAAGTGTGAGCGCACAAGGAGGCTGAAGGGGGGAGGGGGGAAGACGAAGCCTCCATTATTCCTCCATGATTTAGTGAAGATGTCCCAATAAAATAAAGGAAGATTATAAAAACAACCCCCCCCCCAGTGCCTCCCGGAGACACAGCATCGATCTCTCACGGCCATTTCAGCTCTTTACTGCCAGAGAGGCGAAGCGAGGCCAGGAGAAGTTTTTAAGGACAATAAAACCCACCTCCTGCCTCCCCAGACTGGTGTGGGACACTCTGAGCCTGGCCTGGCCCTGAGTTACCAGTGGGCAAAACCCCAAGCTGTGTGAAACCGAGCTGTACTGGTCTGTGGGCAGCCTTGTGCTGGTTTAACGGGGAGGTTAAGGCTGCTTCAAGGATGGTTGCACACACTCCAAGGATGTTAAAGACACCTGGGCCACCCTTAGCCCAGGGTTCAACCAGGGAGATGCTGGTTGAGGGATGGTGGCAAGGAGAATGTCATCCCACCTTTGGGTCCTTGCTGGTCCCCCCCGGGGTTCCCCCGGTCCCTCGCTCACCGGGACTGCAGATGCTCCAGCTGCACTTGGAAGCTCTCACTCTGCTCCGTCTGCTCATCCAGCGACCGCTGCAGCTTTCGCGTCTGGTTGTGGGCTTCATCCAACTGCGGGATGGGATGGGACAGGGTGGAATGGGATGGGATGGAGCTGTCAGCAGCCGCAGAGGAAGCAGAGCCTCCCACCCTGACCCCCTCTACCAGCACAAGCTTCCCCACCTCATCCTCAGCTTGGGCCAGCTCCTTCTTCAGCTCCTCCACTCTCAGGCGCAGCTTCTTCACCTCGCCCTCATGCTGCTCCACGCGGCGGTTGGCATGGGCCAGCTCGGCCATCTTCTCCTGGTACTGCTTCTTCAGCTTGGCATGGACGTGTTTCAGGTCAGCCAGCTCCTGCGGTGGGCACAGGGTGGGGAGCTGAGTGGGTGAGAGCCACCCCCACTGCCGGATGCCCCCTTCACCCTCCACAGGGACTTTTTCTACCACCCCACCCCACAATGGAGGAGCTTATGGAACAAGGACAGGGTCACCATCATCCCCTAGATGAAGGGTGGTGACAGAGTTTGGCCTTGAGGAGGTCCTGGGGGATGCTGAGCCACCACTGAAGTGACAGGGTCACCCAGGGAGGGCTGGCAGGGGACAGAACCACCCGCACGGCACCTTGTTCTTCTCAAAGAGCTCGGCCTGGATGGTTTTGAGGTCGGTGTCCAGGGCACTGGCCGTTTGGCGCCGCTTGCGAGCCAGCACCTCCTCCAGATCCTCGATCTGCGCCCGCAGCTTCTTGTTCTCCCGCTCCAGGTTGAGCTTCTCCGTCTCCAGCCGCTCTCGCCGGCCCCACTCAGCTGCATTTTCTGCCTGCAGCCGCTCCATCTGGGAGAGGGACATGGGGTGGCCAGGGGCAGTGGGGATCCCCCTCACCACTCCCTTCGCCCCCCGTGTTGGGGTTCAGCCTCACCTCTGCACGCAGCTCAGCCAGCTTCTTGTCCATGCTGGAGCGAGCACCCAGCTCGTCTTCCAGGTCCTCAGAGATGCGCCCCAGCTCATCCTGGTGGATCTCCTTCAGGATGTTGAGCTGCAGGGGGAGGACACAGCACCCAAGGTGGGCAGTACCCACCCTGCGTCACTGGAGCCCTGCCTGCACCCAACCTCTGTGCCCAGACCAACTGGCTTAATATCACTAATTAAGACCCTTTAATGAGCAACCTGGAGTGGGGAGGGTGTCCGTGGGTCACCATGTCAACCCACCAGGACATGCTACCCACCAGGGATGGGCCACCCCACAGGTCACCCCTGGTCCCCAGGCACCTTGCTCACCTGCTTCATCACCTCCTGCTTGTTCTTGTTGAGCTCCTCATACTTGATCTTCCACTGGCTGAGCTCACCCTCCAGCTTTTCAATGTTTTTGCTGAGTGCAAGCTTGTCCCTGGGGAGAGGCAACGGTGGTGATGGCCGGCAGGACCCCAGGGGATGTCCCATCCTTAGTGGGACAGGGCTGGGCAGGGCCGGCAGCCTGCAAGGATAACACCCCAAGCACTCACTCTCGCTCCTTGAGCAGCACTTTTTGGGACTCATCCAGCCTCAGCTTCAGGGCAGTGACTTTGGTGGCATCCTCCTCCATGACACTGACGTCCTCCCAGAGCAGGCGGCTCCGCTCCTGGCGGGTGAAGGAGGCCCGGGGGCCCCGCTGCTCCCAACTCTCATCCTGCTTGCTTGTCAAGATGTTTTCCATCAGCTCCAGCTCCTGCAGCAACATGGGTGGCCCGGCGCAGGGGACAGGGTTCACCCATGGTTGAGAGGGTAGCCCTGGTTTCCCATCCCCTACAGCACCCAGCCTTCACCCCAAGAGCATCCCTCCCTCCAGTCCCCAGGGCCCCCCCGAGGCTGATGAAGAGGGACCCCTCTCCCCAGGGGAGCTCCCATACACCACTGGGCTCTGCTGCCAGCTCCCTGTCTCGCTGGAAACTTGGGATGAGATGATACGGATTTATTACACCGACCTCACCACGACCACCGGGTGGGCCATCTTCTACCAGGCCCCTCCAAGCACACAGTAAATGAGCTGCAAGGCGTTTTCTGGGGATGGGACATCCCCGGGGACCAAGCGGGAGCCCGCGGGAGATGCTCAGCTTAGGCTCGTATTTGCCACTGGCTGTAAGGTGGACTGAACTGGCAGAGTGTGGTACCCTGAGTGGTGACTTCTGCGTCGTGACAGAGCTGATGGCAGCAGAGAGGGGACAGCTGGAAGAGCTGGCAGCAACCCTGGGCTGGCTCTGGTGTTCCCTCCTTCCTCCTCCTCCTCCTTCTCCCATCAGCGCTGACCTCTGCCAGAAGCCCGTATAGACACTCTGGCACTCGAGCTGTCACTGGGAGGTGCCACTGGCACTGCCAAAGCCACTGTACCCTGGACTGTCACACTGACTTTTGCCTAAGGCCTCCAAAGGGAAAGGCCAAGGAAGGCCAGGGCCAAGGTGACCTTGCTTCCTGGGGCTCTGCGGGTTCCTGGATCTGCTGCTCCAAGAGGGGTCTGACCCCCAAGGCTGCTCCAAGTGGGAGCCCATCATACTGCTCCAAGAGGGGTCTGACCCCCCTCCCTAGCTGCTCTCAAAGGGCTCTAAACCCACCATGTTGCTCAAAGAGGGGTCTGACTCCCCTTGCATTCTGTTCTGATGCCCCTGTACTGCTCCGAGGGGTCCGCGCCCATCACAGTGCTCTGAGAGGGGTCCAACCCCATCACAGTGCTCTGAGAGGCGTCCAAGCCCATCACAGTGCTCTGAGAGGGGTCCAAGCCCATCACAGTGCTCCGAGAGGGGTCCAAGCCCAAAACATAGCCCCAAGAGGGGTCTGACCCCCTTCCACTCTGCCCCGAGAGGGGTCTGACCCCATCACACTGCTCTGAGAGAGGTCCAAAACCACCATGTTGCTCAAAGAGGGTCTGAGGGGGCTGACCCCCGCCATGCTCATCCAAGGATCTCACTCTGCCACACAGATCCAAGAGGAGTCTGTCCCCCCCCACTGCTGCCCGCCCTCTGTGGTGACCCCTCAGGCAGCTGCCAGGTGCGAGGACCCCCCCCCCTCACCCTCACCTTGGCTTTTTGAGGTGCCTCGGCCCCCACGTCCCTCACAGGCTCCCGCTCAGGGTCGGCCTC
>NW_015090776.1:4048899-4050913 GCF_001431845.1 Calidris pugnax | reverse complement strand
GCTCCTCGGGCCGGTCGCGGCGCAGGCCGGCCAGCTCCTTGGTGAGGGCCTCCAGGCGATGCCGCAGCTGCCGCACCTCCTCGCGGGCCCTGTTCCGCTCGGCCCGCACCTTGCTCCACTTCTCCCGCCAGTTGGCCGTGCAGTCCGACCACCACCGCATCGTCTTCTCCATCTGGGCTGCCCGTGCCCGCGCCTCCTCCAGCTCCCGCAGCCGCAGCTCCTCCCGCCCTTCCCAGTCCCCTTCCAGCAGCGCCGGGGGGGGACCAGGTGAGGGCGTCCCGCTGGGGGGAGATGGGGAGGACTCAGGGGCCAGCAGGGCCAGCAGTGAGCCCCCCTGCAGCGGCGGGGAGCCGGCCAGGCGCGAAGCCCCGCTTTGGCTCATGGTGGGTCTCCCCTAGGGCATGGCCATCACCGTTGGGGAGCTGCAGGGGAAAGAAGCAGTCAGTGAGGGCCGGGGGCTGGAGGGAAGTGGGGGCACAGCCCCGGGTTTTGGGGGCAGCACACTGAGTGATGATAGAATCATAGAATCATAGAATTGCCCAGGCTGGAAGGGACCTCCAAAGGTCATCTAGTCCCACCTCCCCGCAGTCAGCAGGGACACCCCCAACTAGACCAGGTTGCCCAGGGCCTCGTCGAGCCTCTCCTTGAATATCTCCAGGGATGGGGCCTCAACCACCTCCCTGGACAACCTGTTCCAGTGCTCCACCACCCTCACAGTGAAGAACCCTCTCCTAATCTCCAGTCTAAATCTGTTCCCCTCCAGCCTGAGGGGAACAGATTTAGACTGGAGATTAGGAGAGGGTTCTTCACTGTGAGGGTGAATGATGTCCCAGCCTCAGGTCCCTGGTGAGAACTCTGGTGATGTCCCCCAGCAAGGTCCCTAATGAAGACCCCAGTGAGGTCCCCAGGAAGGACACTGGGAAGGGGCCCCACTGAGGACCCTGGTGAGGTACCTGCTGGTGGCCCCAGCAAGGCCCCAGGGGAGACTCCAGTGAGGTCCCCAGCCCACTCACTGCCCGGACACCAGCACTCAGTCCCAGTTTGGCACTGCAGCTGGCACCAGCCTGGCCCAGGGCACTTCTGCCAGCGCACTGGAGGCAAAAATGTCTACATGTCATCTGGATGAGTTCATCTGCATGAGGTCATCCGCTTGACATCATCAGCAAGCCTCCAAGACCATCATCCATGGTGCTGTGGCGGGGGGACCCAGCTGCACCCCAACAGCTCCAGCGAGGGTTAAAGCCCAGATCCGGTGCCAGCAAGGCAGAGCCGCTCCGGAAGACCGGACAGACAGCAGGATGGAAGACTGGACAGACAGCAGTATGCGTGCCAGGGCAGCCGGACATGCTCTCCAGTGATGCCACAACAAAGGGCTGGTGCTGGCCATCTACGTCCCTGCCCGGACCCCACACCCCGGCTGGGCCAGGCGGGTAAACCGCCCCAGGAAACCATAATGGGAGGCTGCTGTGAGCCCTAATAGGATAAGTACAGGGCCCAGCCGCCGCCAGCCCGCAGCCGCCCAGCAGGTTCCCGGGACAGGGCAGCCTGGACCCGCCGCCAAACCCGGCCGGGCTGTGAGAGCCGGTGCCAGGGCCTCGGGAGCAGCAGCTGATGGCAATTGGGCGCTTTGCACGGGGCAAAAAAAAATTAATTTCTCTGCTGCTATTTGCTGAAATGCTGAAGTTTTGGTAAAACTCGGAGGCCTACGCTCTCCCGCTGCCCTCACCGGCTGCTGCCCCGGGGAGGAGACCCCGGGTCCCGGCGGGATCCAGCACCGACAGACGCCCCGCTGCCGGGCAATGCCCACGGGAGCACCCGCGGGGCACCGGCCCCCGGGCGGGAGAGCGGGCACCGAGCCCCGGCCCCCGCGCACAGCCCGTGGGGGACCGGCGCCGTGCAGAACCCGCGGGGAGCGCGCGTGGATCACGGGCATCCCGGAGCACACTCCCCCCCCCAAACCCCGGGGAGGAGGCGCGGGTCACGGGCGCCCCCCGCCCGCCGTCCCGGGGCTCCC
>NW_015090776.1:4037438-4048577 GCF_001431845.1 Calidris pugnax | reverse complement strand
GGGCTGGTCCCGCCGCTGCCCGGCCCCCCCGTGGGCGCGGGTGCGGGTCCTGCCTCCGTGGGGGCGTCCGCTGGGGGATGGAGAGGGCGCGGGGTGGTGGTGGTGCTGGCACGCGCGGCTTCGCAGGCTCGTGGGGGGCTTTACACGCGTGTTCGCGTCTGGGAGGCCGCGCGCGGCGTTGCACACGCGTGTGGGTGTTTGCCCGTGGGGTGTGTGTGGGTGTGTGTGTGTGTCTCGGTCGCGGGGGGGTTCTGCAGGCGGGTCTTCGCGCAGGGGGGGTGCGCACGGGTGTCGGCCTCACGCGGGGCGTGCACACGCACGTGGTTTTGAACACGCGTGTTCCGTGCCAGGGTTTGCAGGCGAGAGGCTGTGCGCGGTTGCGGTGACCCGTGCAGGGGTGTGCGGGAGCACCCTTCCTCCTGGGTACCCGCACAGGGGCATGGCGCTCCTGGTTGGAGTGACACGGGACTAATTTCACTTTAATGTTTAGGAAAACTGCGCTGTTAGAAGAATCCGGTGTCAGAATTCGTGAAAATAATTACAGCTGGCTGCGGGACGTGGGTTGGGGGTCTCTGTTTCCGAGCTCCCCTGGTGCAGGGACGAGGAGGAGCAAGAGCCGGGCACTTGCCCCAAGCTGCCCACAGGGTTATTTCACACCATGAACGTCACATTCCTTATAAATGAGAAAGTTTGCTGTGTAGTGCTCTCTCCCTCTTGATGGCCACGACCCTGAGAACTTCTTGCCCCTGTGCTGGACCCCCAAGCCCTTCCCTTCCTCCTGGAGCTGGGGGTGCCCAGCTTCTTGCTGATAGAATGGGCTGAGTATAATCCTGGTATATTTTATACTGGTATCGGGATCAATATTGGTTCTTTAGTATTACTGTTAGTTACGTAGTCTTACTCTATTAAATCTATTTATATTTCAACCCTTGTGTTTCCTTGTTTTCCCCAGTTCCCCTTCCCAGGTGTGTGGGTGAGAGAATAATTGTCTAAATGACACTAAGTTGTTGTGAGTTTCTCAAACCACAACAGTGGTGCACAGCAGGGCTTGCACGAGTGCATGCTCATGCGTGCGCATGCTCGCATACGTTTCCATGGGTGTTTGCACACAGGCATGCTGGCACATGAGTGTAATGCTCGTGTGCTGCCAGACTTCAGCTTGGTCCCCAGCTTCTTTCCAGCCTGGACCTCTTCAAGGTTTGGGAAGTCCTGGAGCTGCTGCGAGTGCGGTGCTGGGAAGCTGGGGCTGGCTGCTGGAGCAGGCCTGATCTTTCTTCCTTGTGGCTCTGGTTGCTCCTGCAGGATTGGCATCACTCTGCTCCAGATCCATGAGTCAGAGGCTGCGGCTTAGGAGGGGACTCATGGGGGAATGTGACATCCTAACTGAGGGTCCCACAGGTGAGCGGGTCCTGGACGTCCACGCAAGCACTGTCCCTGCATTGCTGCACATCCTGCTGCTGGCTCCATCCTGCTCCCAACCAAGCAGCAAAGTCCCAAGCCATCATTTCCCCCCAGTATTTTTCCCTTTGCTGGATGCTTCTCATCCAAAAACTTGGGAAATACAAGTGGCCAAGAGGATTTGTTTCCCATGGGACGTGGAAACAATGCCATGGGATGCCAACACCCTTTTCTCCCCCAGCATCAAGCAAAGCAGGGAAAAAGAAATCAAACTAAAGCAAAACTGCAAATGCTCGTACATGTTCTTTCCAGGCCCGGTATTTTTCCATTGGAAACAACCCCAAAAAGCTGGAGGCGGGAGCTTTGGTCTCCCACACCCCTATCCCTGCATTTTGTGCTGGGGAAGCCCAAAGTGGCGGCTTCACTTGCAGCCAGTAAAGTGATTTTGCAGGCGGTTTGGCCAGAGCTGCTGGTGTGTGCCAGCAGGTTGGATTTTTAACCCGCTCCCAGCACTAAACCAGGCTTTGAGAGTCGGCAAAGTTTTTTTCCAAGTGTGTCTTTACTCTTTGTTTGGACATGAGTGTCACTGGCAGGATCAAGGATGCACTGCAGTATCCTGGGATCTGTGGGTTTTGCCCTTGCCAGAATCAAACCTCCTGGGTCCGGGGGGACATGTCCTAAGGACATGGACAGTGATCCATATCTGTGGTCCATGGATCATCCTCTTGGCATGCTCTTGACCTCCTCCAGCTCTGGGTTTCCAGTACCTGGCTGTGCCCAAAGCTTTGGGAGGTGGGTCAGACAAAGGCAGAGACCTAGAGACGTAGAGACTCATTGCATGAGTGGCTACCAGCACTGAGCAAGCACAGGGCAGCATTGTAGTCCCATGGTGGGCACCAGTGTGGCTGAGCTGTTTCTGCTCCCACCACATGTCTCTGCACATGGCCACATCACTGCAGATGGATCCAGCAGACCCTTTAGCACAAGGTAAAGCCTCTTGGCGCAAAACTAACCATCTGAGGTGGGGGTGGGGAGGGGGAAGAAAAGACCTTTTTTCCTTTGGCTGGGCTGGCTGGCGTTGCTGGGGAGCTGCGCCATCATGCCTGGGGGTGGAACAGATGATGCCAGCTCCATCCCAACAATAGCATCAAACTGTAGCATGATGGAATCATAGAATATCTGAAGTTGGAAGGAAGCCATAAGGATCATTGAGTCCAATTCCCTGCTCCTCGGAGGACCACCCAAAACTAGACCATATGACTAAAAGCATCATTGAAATGCTCTTTGAACTCTGACAGACCACTTCCTTGGGGACCCTGTTCGGGGACCAACCACCCTCTCAGGGAAGAACCTTTTCTTAATGTCCAACCTGAACTTCCTCTGATGCAGCTTCATTCCATTTTCTTGTGTCCTGTTGCTGGTCATCAGAGAGGGAAGATCAGCACCTCCCCTCCGCTGCCCCCCTTGAGGAAGGTGTAGACTGCAATGAAGTCACCCCTCAGTGATGACATCGTCTGTCAGTGATGAGGTCACCTGACAGTGATGAGGTCACCCCTCAGCCTTCTCTTCTCCAAGCTGAACAAGCCAAGTGACCTCAGCTGGTCCTCATAAGTCTTGTCCTTGAGACCCTTCACCACCTTGGTCACCCTCCACTGGACACACTCCAGTAGTTTGATGTGCTTCTACTGAGGTGCCCAAAATTGCACACAGAGCTCGCGGCAACAAAGGGCACGGAATCTGCCAGGTGGTGAAGTGAAGACGTTTAATGTTTTATTTTTACAGCATATGTAGTTTCTTTTGATCGCGCACCGTGCTCTCTACACAGGTAGGTTGTGAGGATGTCCACACGCCGTTATGAGCAATACAATTGGCTACATGTAAGTGTTCATGCGCTCAGGCCAATTAGTCATTATTTGTTTTGTTAAATTGGTATCTATTTGCTAGCTTGCTATCTATTTTGTTGCCTTCACGTTACCATACAAGGACATTGTTTTACTGTTCTCAAGGCTTCCTTCCCATCACTGCAAGAACACCTGCTGAGCGAGCGCGTCTCCACAATTCCTCACTCCCCACAAGAGCTCGAGGTGGGGATGAACCTGTGCAGTACTGAGTGGGACAATCACCTCCCTTGACTGGTTCGCGATGAGGTGCTTGATGCACCCCAGGACATGGTTGGCCCTTTGGGCTGCCTGGGCACACACAGGGTTGACTCCTATTGAACTTGCCATCAACCCAAACTCACAGATCTCTTTCCACGGGGCTGCTCTCGAGCCTCTTGCCCCCCCAGTTTGTGTGTGTAACCAGGATAACACAATCCCAGGTGGAGAATCTGACACTTGCTCTTGACATGTTATATGGTTGGCGATTGCCCAGCTCTCCACTACATCCAGATCTCTCTGTGAGGCCTCTCTACCCTCAAGGGAGTCCACAGCTCCTCCTACTTTAGTATCCTCAGCAAATTTACTTAATGTACATTCAACTCCCGTGTTCATTTATAAAAACATTAATGGAGCCCTGGAGAACCCCACTGCTGTCTGGCTGCGAGTCTGATGTTGGCCCCACTTACTACAACTCTTTGAGTCCAACCTGTCAGCCAATCGCTCACCTAACGTATGATGGACTTGTTTTGCTGTGTGCTGGACAGTTTATCCAGAAGGATACTGTGAGAGACAGTATCAAAAGCTTTGCTAAAATCCCAAAACATCACATCTACTGGCTTCCCTTGGTCAACTAGATGAGTGACCTTGTCATGAGAGAAAATTAAGTTGGTTAAGCAAGACTTTCCCTTCATGAACCCATGCTGGCTGTGACAAATGACTGCGTTGTCTCTCGAATGTTTTTCAATAACTCCCAGAATAACCTTCTCCATAATTTTACCAGCCACTGAAGTGAGACTAACGGGCCTGTAATTACCAGGATCTTCCTTCTTACCCTTCCTGAAAATGAGGACAACATTTGCCAGCTTCCAGTCAACTAGGACCTCTCCAGACTTCCAAGACCGCTGAAAAATAGTGTAGAGAGGTCCCAGGCTGACATAATCCAGCTCCTCTAGTGCCCTGGGATGAACCTCATCGGGCCTCATAGCCTTCTGTGCATCCAGCTGGAGCAGCAGGTGCTGAACTAGCTCAGGGTTGGCTGGGAATCTATCATCCCCCCCATCATGGTCTTCCAACGCAGGGCTCTGGAGGTCCCAGGGTCCATCACTGATGCTAAAGAAGGAGGTGAAGAAGGCATTGAACATCTCTGCTTTGTCTATGTCCCTATTTGTGAGGTGATCAACCTTGTCAAGCAACAAACTGATGTTATCTCAGATCCTCCTCTTGCTGTTAACATATTTTAAAAAGCCCTTTTTGTTGTCCTTCACAGTGCTGGCCAGCTTGAGGGCTAATCAAGCTTTGACTGCACAAATTTGCTCCATACAGTGGTGAAGAGCATCTCCATATTCCTTCTGTGGTGCCCGTCCTTGCTCCTAATGTCCCTACACTTTCCTTTTCCACCTGAGTCCTACCAGCAGATCCCTGCTCAGCCACACCAGCCTTCTGCCCTGCTGGCTTGACTTCCAACACTTGGCAAGTGTCCATGCTCTGCTTGGAGCAGCTCCTGCCCTGGTGGCACCACCGTGGTGCTGGTGCTGGCCAGGCTCCTCAGCTCGGGAGAGCCGGGGTTGCTGGTGAGCCGGTAGTGGGGAGAAGTGGGGACAAGCTCATTAGAGGCAGAAAGTTAATTACATCAGACATGTCCAGGGAGCAGGTTGTCTTTGGGCCATGCTTAATAGCAGCCCACTGCCATGGCAAGCTTCGACCTTCATGTTCTTGGGGCTTGGCAGTGCCATGGATGCTCCCCCTCTGCTGGTCCCTCGATGTGCTATGAAAACTTACACCAGGGGAGGTTCAGGCTGGATATTAGGAAAAAATTTTTCACTGAAAGGGTAATCAGCCATTGGAATGGGCTGCCCAGGGAGGTGGTTGAGGCACCATCCCTGGAGGTGTTCAAAAGACGGGTTGATGTAGTGCTGGGAGATACGGTTTAGTGATGGTGTTGCTTTTTGTTTGTTGTGTAGGTGTTTATTTTTGTCAAAATTAGGTTGACGGTTGGACAAGATGATCTTTAAGGTCCCTTCCAACCTAGAAGATTCTGTGAAAATGAGTAAGCAAAAGGAAATCTAAAAGCTCTCTTGATGTGATCTGCTCATCTGCATACAAACACTTCCTTTTCTGTTGCCTCAACAGCTGTGCAGGCAGCGCCGGAGCAGCGGCACACGCCATTGAGGTGCTGAGGAGCTGCCCCATGCCCAAGGTAGGGCCTTCACTGCAGCGAGGGGGGATGTCGAGGGCTGGTGCAATGCCAGAGGCTTGCCGGGGTGTCCTGTCACTTCAGGAGGGTGCAGTGAGGAAACGATGCCCTCTCTGGCTTGGTGGCAGGGGGGACAGTGTTCGGCATTGCCTGTCTGTGCCTGGGTGGCAAGGGAGGCTGGGGCACACGCCTGCAATGAGCCACCACAGCAATCCAAGAAGTAAAAGGGTTATTTATTGCAAAACATCCTAAAGGGAACACGGTGGCTGTCCCTTGCCAGGGGTCAGAGGGCAGCTTGTGCAGGTGGCTGCCCATGATGCTGCCCACCTTGCTGCTGCTCCTGACCATCACCAGCCTCAAGCATCAATCCCATCGCTGCACCCACAGCGAAACTGTTTGTGCCTTGGGTTGCACGCCGGCACAGCTGGACCCATGGCCTCTCTCCTGACAGCGCTGCCCAGAGAGGCAGCGGGTGCTGTGTTACAACGGCTGCAGATCTTGCTGCCAGCTGCCTTCCCCCCACCCTGTGCTGGGGGACGCTTCCTGCTCCCCAGCCCGGGGCTGGGCCACTGCCAGCAAGCCCTGGCACCGCGGCAGAGCACGCTGGCCACCCCTCTGCTTTCCAGGCTGCTTGCAACCAGGAGCTGGGATGGCAGCGATGTGCGAGTCCCGGCTGGGGCAGGGAGAAGGCAAAAGCCTTGCCCCTGCGGTTTTACAACCTCAGTAATGAAGAGACGGATGTGAAGAGCATCCTGCACCCCGGTCACTGTGGCAAACACCCTCCTCCTCGCCTCACCCTCACATCCGCTGCTGGCACAGCCGCGTATCGCTTCCAGGCTGGGACTTTGCCACCGTGATGGCTTCGGGGGGACTTGGCGGCTGAGGGCAGGGGGAAGCCACCGGGACCCCATCTTTGTCCTGTAGTCAGTGCATCGGAAAGGGCCAAGGTCCTGGGGGACATGGGGGGGTGGGGGGGGGCTCCAGGGAGCTGCCCAAGTCCTGGGTGCCTTTTGCAGGAGAGGACGACGGTGATGCCCACCCTACAACTCATCGCCTTCATCCTCTGCCTCACCACCTGCGTCCTGTGGGGTCAAGGTAGGGACATCTCCCATGCTGGTGTTGGGCTGGGCATTTCTGGGGCTGGGGCCATTCTGGGCTCCCTGGGCTGGAGCCGAGGAGCAGGGTGCCATATGCTGAGGCTCAGCTACTGAAACAGCTTCATCAGAGCAGAGAGTGATGGAGAATGACATGGAAGAGTTGCTGCAGCAGGGCTGTGGCAGCAGCCCCCGCGCCAGGGAGAGGTGAGCACCAGCTCCCGCCCCACTGCCTCATGGACCCCTCATGTCCCCCCAGACCCAGGGGCTGGATCCTGTGGCACCCTGCCCCGAACACCTTCCTTGTGCAGGTTAATTCAGCTGGAGACCCGCCAAAAGAAGTATAACTTCACAGGCAGCAGGTTCCAGACCTACGTGTTCAAGCTCAGACCCAAGCACTTCAGAGGGTTAAACTTCAGCAGCAGGATGGTTGGTCTCCCTGTGCTGCTGGGGCTATTCCTAGGGGATTCCTGTACCCCGTGCCCCCTCCATCCATGCTGGGAGGTGCTGGGGGGGTGCTGGGGTGGCTGACATTTGCCCACACTGGGTTTCCATCATACTCCAAGGATGCTTTACTCCAGCAAAGCCTCCTGAGATGTGGTTCTGCCGGGGTGCCACAGGCAACCAGGGCTGCAGGTTCCCAGCACCATTGCTGGGATAAATCTGGGGGCTTCTAAGTCTGGAGGAGAGGTGGTGGGGGGGAGAGTGTTCTGCAGCCAAGAGCCAGGATTTCCATCCTGAAGCTCTTCTGATTTATGAAAAAGGAAGTCCTGGCCCCCACCTCCCTGCAGTGGGAAGCGAGAGGGAAACTGCGGTGGAGAGCAAGCGGGACGACTTCCCTGCAAGGGGTTCATGCAGCTGCACCTTGGCACTTCCCCCAGCTGTGGGGCTGCCTGGCCGGGGAGGTCCCACTGCTCTGGCCAAAGGTCCCTTCCTGCAGGACAAGGCAGGTTTTGCAGGTGGGGGCACCTGCCTGCCAGCTGGGACCCCCTGGCTCGGGACCTGGGAGCAGAGACCATCCGGGGGAACCCACTAAGGTGTGAAACCCCACCAGGAAAGCATTCCGGTGTGATGCCATCTGCCCTGTGCTGGCTTCACAGCAGGGCCGGCAGGATGGGCGTGCTCACCCATGGGTGATGGACACCCTCCCTGACACAGCTCCCCATGTGCTGGGAGGGCTCTGACACCAAGATGGGAGCAGCTGCCATGTCTGCATGTCTGCAGGCACTGCGGCAGAGCTGGAGCTGCTGCTGGGGCTCAGGGATGACACCACACCAGTAACTGTGGTGGCTGTGGTGGGGGGGGTGCACAGCACGCTGAGATCCCCTGAGCCAGCCAAGCACAGGGTGGCCAAATCCATCTCTCCCTTGCCCACTGGTGCAGAATGTGAAGCATGCCAGTGGCAGGAGGTTCAGACATGCCATTAGCTTCCCGGCAGAGCTCATGGAGGGCACCCAGGCACGGGGAGTAGAGCAGGAGCTTGTCTGCATCTACATCCACAGCCCCTGCATCTTCCAGGTGAGCCGCAGGTCCTGGCATGGACCCCCCTGAACATCCTCAGCCAGCAGCATGCCTGCCCCATCACACCCTTCCAGCTGAGATGCGCGGGGTGGGTGGGATGTCCTGGGGACCCGGGACTCACCCTGCAGGCACCCCGACTCTTGCAGGATGCCCACAATAGCTCCGTGCTGAACAACGACGTGGTGGGAGCCTTCCTGCAGAGCGGGCATGTGGCCGGGCTCAGCCGCCCCGTGAAGATCCAGTTCTGGCACGACATGGTGCTGGTGAGCAGGGCTCCACTGCTGGCATGAGCCAGGGAGGGTCCCAGCATCAGGTTTTCCCCTGGAGCTGGGGAAAGAGCTAGTGTCCTCACTTTGCTTTGGAACCAGAAGGTTCCTGGGGTCACCAGGGAGCAGCAAGGGTCTCCAGCTCTCCCCCTGTTCCCTTCCCACCAGGATGCCTCCAACGCCACCTGCGTCTTCTGGCAGCCTGGAGCCGGTAAGTGTGGCCATGGCCAGGACAGGGGCAATGCCAGGTCGGTGCCACCCGAAGGCATTGCCCATCTGGGTAGCCCTGGCAGGACTCAACATCCCCTTGATGTCCCTGTCTCCTGGCTACTGTGCCACCCTCTGATGGTGGCTCTCTGGCAGGCGCAGGCAGCACAGGCAGCTGGAGCGAGAAGGGCTGCAAGACCTTGCACAAGAATGGCACTGTTATCTGCCACTGTGACCACCTCACCTACTTCGCCGTCTTGCTGGTCCACAGCCCTCCTTCCCCCTTCCTCCTTCCCTCCTTCCCCCTTCCTCCTTCCCTCTTTTCCTTCCTTCTTCCTCCTTCTCTCTTCCACCTTCGCTCCTCTTCCTTCCTTCCTTCCTTCTTCTACACCCATGCTCCTTCCCTCCTTTCTGCTTCCTCCTTCCTTCACTCCTTCCTTCTTCCTTCCTCCTTTCCTCCTCCCATTTTCTTCCTTCCCTTGTTCCCTCCTTGGATCTTCGTCATTCCCTCTTCCTCCTTTTTCCTTCTTCCTTCCCTATTTCCCTCCTTTCAGTTTCCTTCTCCCCTCTTTCTCCACTCTCCATACTCGTTTCTCCTTCCCTTCTTCCGTCTTCCTCTTTTCCCCTTCCCTCCATTCCTGTTCCTCCTCCCTGGAGGTGGAGGTGTAGGCGGGGGTACGGGCTGTGGGGGTAGGGGCTGTATGGGGGGGTGTTCTGCCCGAGGCTGTGGCCAGGGAGGTGGTTTTGCAAGCCCCCCCTGCCTTTCCCAAGGGGTGGGTGCTGCTGTGGGTGCTGCCCCAGCTCACCCCCTCCCTCCCCGCTCCTGCCAGGTTCCGGTGGGCACCCTAAGCCCAGCCCAGCTGGCATCGCTCACCCACATCACCACCGTTGGCTGCTCCCTCTCGGCTGCTGCCACCCTCTGCACCCTCCTACTGAGGTGCTTCTCCAGGTAGAGCCGTGGTGTGCATGCCACTTTATGGTGGCTCTGCCATGCCACGCTGTGCCATGCCATTGGATGTGCCGTGCCGTGCCATGCCATGTCTGCCACATTGGGCTGTGCCATGCCGTGCGGGCCATGTTGGGCTGCACAATGCTCTGCCATGCCATGCCCTGCTCTGCCATGCATGCCTTGTTGTCCCGTGCCATACCGTGCCGTGCCATGCCGTGCCATGCATACAACATTGTGCTGTACCATGCCCTGCCATACATATCACATTGTGCTGTTCCATGCCGTGCCGTGTCATTCCATGCCACACATGCCTCATTGGGCTGTGCCATGCCATGCCATGCCATGCTTCACCATGCCACGTGTAGCCAGGAGGCACCCACCAGCACCCCCTGCCCTCCCCTCTCTTCCAGGCAGCGGCTGAGGGACAACACAACCAGGATCCACATGCACCTCCTGACTGCACTGCTCCTGCTCAACTGCAGCTTCCTGCTGAGCGCACCGATGGCCACCAGCACCGTGGGGCTCTGCCAGGTCACTGCTGCCCTGCTGCATGCCAGCCTTCTCTGGGCCCTGGCGTGGATGGCTGCTGAGGCCTTCCACCTTCTCCTCCTCCTCGTCAAGGTCTACAACATCTACATCCAGCACTACCTCCTCAAGCTCTGCGTCTTCACTTGGGGTGAGTGGGGCACCGGCCTGGCCCTGCCTGCTTGTGGCATGGCTGCCCTGGCACAGCCCCACACAGCCTCTCCCTGTGCCCACAGGTCTGCCCATGCTGGCTGTGGTGGCTGTTTTTGTTTTCAAGAGAGATACGTACGGGTACCACACCATCAGCACCTCTGAAGGCTACAGGAACGCAACTATGTGAGTGAGGGGGGCTGCCAGCTCCCTGGGCACACTGGGCACCCCATGGACCTTGGGCATGGCGTGGTCTTATGGCACAGCATGGACTCCAGGCACCCTGGGCACACCAGGCACCTTGGGCACACGGGGCTGACCCAGGGCTGGGGCCAGCAGGAGCCAGCCATAGCGCTGTTGAGTGTCACTTTTTGGTGAGCCCAGCTCTTGCCGGCTGCCCACCGGGGGGTGCCCGCTGCACATGGGGGCACCCTTTCTGGGGGTGCTGGCCCTTGTCCCCAAGCGAGTCCCTCTCCACCAGGTGCTGGCTCACCAGCCCACCGGCCCATTACGCCACTGTCTGCTATGCTGGCCTCATCCTGCTCTTCAACATGCTGGTGCTGGGGAGGGTGGGGATGATACTGCGGAGGATCCGCCAGCAGAATGGGCAGGCGAGGAAGGACTGGGCGACAGTGCTGGGGCTAACCTGCCTGCTGGGCACCACCTGGGGCCTGGGCTTCTTCAGCTTCGGCGTCTTCCTCATCCCCCAGCTCTACCTCTTCACCATCCTCAACTC
>NW_015090776.1:4004992-4037428 GCF_001431845.1 Calidris pugnax | reverse complement strand
GGGGGGGGGGGGAGTTTGGGGAGTGGGGACTCTGTCAGTTGGGAGCAGTGGCGTCCCTGTCACCTTCCTGCTCCTCAGAGGAGCTCAGTGCACCCACAGCAGTGACCGTGTTCCCACCCACCCACAGGTTTCTTTGTCTGCATCTGGTACATCACTGTGCACTGCCGGAGCAAGGTGGGCTCCATCAGCAACACCTCCAGACAACGTGCCCCAACACCAGAGTGAGGGGCTGCGAGGGGACCTCAGGAGCTGGTCCCTAAGGATGCGGCATGGTGGCATCCCCCAGGCTGGACAGTGGGCACCATGGATGTCACAGGTTTCTTCAAGGGAAGAATTTGGGCTGCCCCCTCCATTAGTAACCAACACTGACTTCTGCTGAAGGTGCACGCTTCTCATTAAAAGCACCTTTTAATTGCTGATGCAGGTGTCCCCCGCTGCTGGTAGGAGGTGCAGCTCTGCCCAGGGTCCCATAGCTGTCCCGTCGCCCCCGGTGCCATGACCAGCAGAGCTGGCAGAGCCGGCGGCCACGCTCTGCTGTGCTGTTAGTGACAGTCCCACTAGATGGCATGAGGATTTCAAAGATGGTCCCAGCCCTGGACTGTGCACACACACAGGGCCAGATGGCAGTACTGGTTAGCAGTGCTGGTTAATGGCGTCAGTTACTGGTGCTGGTTAGCAGTGCTTGTTACTGGTAGGTCATAGAATCATAGAATCATAGAATTGCCCAGGCTGGAAGGGACCTCCAAAGGCCATCTAGTCCCACCTCCCCGCAGTCAGCAGGGACACCCCCAACTAGACCAGGTTGCCCAGGGCCTCGTCGAGCCTCTCCTTGAATATCTCCAGGGATGGGGCCTCAACCACCTCCCTGGGCAACCTGTTCCAGTGCTCCACCACCCTCACAGTGAAGAACCCTCTCCTCATCTCCAGTCTAAATCTGTTCCCCTCCAGCTTGAAGCCATTTCCCCTCGTCCTGTCACTGCAGGCCTTTCTAAACAGGTTCTCCCCAGCCTTCCTGTAGGCCCCCTCAGGTACTGGAAGGCTGCTATTAGGTCTCCCCGGAGCCTCCTCTTCTCCAGGCTGAACAACCCCAGCTCCCTCAGCCTGTCCTCGTAGCAGAGGTGCTCCGATCCCCTGATCATCCTCGTGGCCCTCCTCTGGACCCACTCCATCAGGTCCATGTCCTTCTTATATTGAGGGCTCCAGACCTGCACACAATACTCCAGGTGAGGTCTCACCAGAGCAGAGCAAAGTGGCAGAATCACCTCTCTGGACCTGCTGGCAACGCATCTTTTGATGCAGCCCAGGATGCAACTGGCCTTCTGGGCTGCAGGTCAGAGCCCCCTGACAGCCAGGAGGGGAAATCCAAGCCCTCTCAGGGAGCTGCTGCTGGAGCATTGCACATGAGACAGGCAATGCCAGAATGTCCCTGGCTACGTCCCCCCAACGTGTTTGGCACCAGCACGGCTACAGCCTGGGGAGTGTGGCTGTAAGGCCATGGCACCCCCAAATCCCCCCTGACCCCGGGTTTTCACCCACAACAGCACCCCACATGCTTGTCCCAAAGCCAGTGTGAGGACAGAGGCCACATGCAGCCCCAGGTTGGCCAGCAAACAGGGGAGCAGGGCTCCAGCCTGGCACTGGGTGGGCATGCTGGAGCGGAGGGGAGGGTGGGAAGTGAGTACTGAGCCAGTAGCTCGGCTTTCCTCCCCCTCCAGCTTAGGAAAACTGACCCTGAGCAGAGCTCCTCAACACAACAAAATGCTTTATGAGGGTTTAGGCCATCCAGCCTGCAAGAAATAAACAGTGAGGCCAAATTACGAGGACTAAAAGCACCCGAGATTTTGCCTTTCCTGGTGCCCAAGATTTGGGAGCTGGGCATCTGGCTCTGCCTGCCGGGATGCAGAGCAGCATCACAGCGCGGTGACGCTGTGGCAGCGGGGTTCCAACCATCCCGTTGCCTGTAGCTTGTGGGGTGTGCCAGTGAGGTACCCTTTGCTGGTGCTGCCCATTTCTGGTCTGGTGGCAGGGGACCAGGCATCGATGGGCAGCCTCATGGGGCGACACATCTCTGCCTTCCCGTCCCTCTCTGCTAAGTGGCGTTTCCCTTCCTGGAGTAGCCAAGGAAGCCACTGGCCCTTGTTCTTTGTTCCACGCACAAAGGGCAGCCGGCGCCGCCAAGTTTCCATCCCTCCCCAGGACAAAGGCCCGTCCTGATGGGGCTGTGCCCCCCGCCTGCCACCGACGTGCCCCCCATTTTGCGGGCGCGCTCCCACTGCATGACGATGAGCTGTGCGTGGCTCACCGCTCCGGCGGCTGACTTCAGCTATTAAATAAGAAGCCCGGGGGCTTGGTGAGGTGCCAAGCACCCGCCTTATCCCCCATGAGCCCTACCATGGGAGAGTCACATCCCGGCTGTGCTGGCTCCCTCCACCTCCCCCGGCTGGTCTCAGGATGTGCTTTCCATGCCCCTTCCTCCCCGCCTCAAGATTCCGGGGCTCGCGGTGTGAGTCACGCTGGCTGCCGGTGCCTGTGTACACACCAGCTCTGGCGCAGGGATAAACCTTGTTCCTGTATCCGGTGGTGCTTGGAAAACAATCTCTTGGTGGTTGCCTCCTGACAGCAGGAACACGGTACCGAAGGGCACGGTGGTCCCTGGGGAGCTGAGCCCATTGCTGGTAACCAGGGGCAGAAAAGGTACTTCTCCCACCTTGCCGCAGCAGGAGCAGGGTCAAAACACTCCCCGAGGTCCCCTGGGAGTGAAGGGTGGGTTCCCACCACCCCTGGTGCCTCCCAGCCCTGGGCACTGCGGGCAGGAGAATCATAGAATCATCTAGGTTGGAAGGGACCTTACAGATCATCTAGTCCAACCATCAACCTAACTCTGACAAAAAAATAAATAAGAAATAAGAAATAAAAATCACTAAACCATATTCCTGAGGACCATGTCAACCTGTCTTTTGAACACCTCCAGGGATGGTGCCTCAACCACTTCCCTGGGCAGCCCATCCCAATGCTGGATAACCCTTTCCGTGAAGAAATGTTTCCTAATATCCAATCTAAACCTCCCCTGGTGCAACTTGAGGCCATTTCCCTTTGTCCTATCTCCTGTGACTTGGGAGACGAGACGGACCCCTGCTTCTCTACACCCCCCCTTCAGGTAGTTATAGAGCGTGAGAAGGTCTCCCCTCAGCCTCCTCTTCTTCAGACTGAACACCCCCAGCTCCCTCAGCCTCTCCACATAAGACGTACTCTCCAGACCCCTCACCAGCTTCGTTGCCCTTCTCTGGACCTGCTCCAGCACCTCAATTTATTTTTTGGGGTGAGGGGCCCAAAACTGGACACAGCACTTGAGAAGGGGGAGCCGGCCCATCTAACCTCCCCAAGGAGAAATAATCCTGTTTATTTTTCACTGCACTGTATCAGGCAGGAGGCCGGTGCCACGCTGCTGGCGTGGGGTTGTGAGGTCCCTTTTTTTCCCCAGGAAAGGTGGCTTGGTGTCACTGCGGTGCCTTCATGCTCTGCTGCCAGCCCAAGCCCAAGGGGCAAAGTTCTGGATATATTGCAAATTCTCCAAATTGCTGGGAAACAAGCAGCAAGGGAAGAGACTAAACGTGTTTGGGAAGAGAGGGGCAGACCTCAGTTCCATTTTGAGATCTGCCTTTGGGAGTTGGCTGCTGGGGAGCAGACAAGCCCAATTCCTGCATCCCATGGGATCATTCCCAGGTAGTGCTTGTGCAACCACCCCCCAGAGCCTTTTTCCTCCTAGACTTCCCTAACATCATCGCAGGTTGATTAGCCAAGCCTAGACAATTACGTTTGGTTTATTGTGTTCTCCACAGTTGGGTTTTATAGCCCTAGCACCTGGTGAGTCACTGCTATTGTGGCTGCCAGCTGGAGAAACCCCAATGTGAGGTGGGAGAGACTCACCTCCCCTTTGGATGTCTTTTTAGGAGCAAGGCTGAGGGAGGGGGAGCCAGGGTGACCGGGGAGTGGGAGCACCCACAGCTCCTTAAAGCTGCAGGGCTTCCTTGGGCTCCCCTGGGATCACCATCCTCCAAGGTTCCCCTGAGATCGCCCACCACATTCGGATGGGGGACCTCCAGCCATCCCCTCCCACCAGCTTCATTATCCTCATCCTCATCCTCACCCTCACCCTCCACCTCGGCTGGTGGTTGCAGCTCCCCTGGGAGCACTATGGTCTCCCGAGGGGCTTTCAGGGGGGTCTTGGCACCCTGAGCCGGGGCTGGCACCGCTTGGCAGCAGGGCTGGCATCTGCCAACTCACCCTCGGCTTCAGCCGGTGCCGGGGCACCGCTGCCCATACTCGCTGTGCTGGGGCTGGCAGCGGCCTGGCAGGACGGGCCTGAGCCTGCCCGTCCCACAACACACTCACATTTTAGGCTTCTTTTGGAGCTTTTAGGAACTTCAAGGTGTTTTAGGAACTTTTAGGAGCTTTTCGGGGTTTTAGGATCTTTTAGGGCTTTAAGAACTTTTAAGGCTTTTAGGAACTAAGTTTTTTTTAGGATCTTTTAGGGCTTTAAGAGCTTTTAGGTCTTTTAGGAGCATGAAGGGGTTTTAGGATCTTTTAGGGGTTTTAGGAGATTTTAGCATTTTTAGGAGGTTTTAGGATTTTTAGGACCTAATAGGGCTTTTAGGAACTGTAAGGGGTTTTAGTATCTTTTAAGGCTTGTAGAGCTTTAGGATCTTTTAGGGCTTTTAGGAACTTCAAGGGTTTTTAGGAGCTTTTATGGCTTCAGGAGCTGTTAGGATTTTTAGGAACTATTAGGGCTTTTAGGAATTTTTAGGCTTTTAGGAACTTTAAGGGGTTTTAGGAGCTTTTAGGATTTTTTCAAGTTTTGAAGATCTTTTAAGATTTTGAGTAGCTTTGAGGGTTTTGGGGAACTTTTACAGCTTTGAGGAATTTTTAGGGTTTTCAGGAACTTTTAAGGCTTTCGGAACTCCTCAGGTTGAGCAATAAACAATTATCAGGCCAAGTGAGCACTGCTGGCCTGATCCCAAGGGCAAATGTCCCTTGCAAAGGGACAGCACAAGGATTTCCTCCCTCTCTGTGCTCAGCCAGCGTCTTTGAAGACAGCAGCACGGCCCACTGAGTTAGAGATAATCCCGATAACATCCACAAGTGCAGACGTCGACCTAAAAATAACTCCCGATAAGGTCGTGCGGACAAAAGGCTCTTTGTTCCATAAACAGCGGCAAAAAGATGGCGTAAAATGTCCTTTCCTCAGTGGGATGCGGGGTCTGCACCTGAACCCCCACCCCAGGAGGGCTGGATCCTGCGGGAGCTGCCCCTGGGTTTAGCAGTGGTATTCCCGGGAAGTGGATTTACAGTGTTTCCCAAAGGAGCTGGTCAGGACGACCTGCGGCGAGAGGCTTGGCTCACCCTGAGGCTCCTGCTGCCATCAGCGTGTGTTTCGGAGCCGGCCCCACTCCCCGTGGCACGGGGACAGTTGGGCTTCAAAGGCATTAGCCACGGTCTGTCCGCGTGAGCCGCTTCCCACGGGAGCCTCTTCCCATGGGCACCTCTTCCCGTGGTAGCTGGGGAAATTTGAGGCTTGGAATTGGAAATTAAACTGAGCTGTGGGGAGACGCGAGCCTGCGGGATGTTCCCTGCTCCGGGGTGCCCAGCGCAGCCATGGTACCTCCGGTGCCGTGGATGCCTTTTATCTCCACCGCCTTCCCTGCCGGAGAAAGGAGGTTGTTTCCACCCTTCCCCCAGCAGAAAGAAAAGTCTCATTCAAGCCATTGAAAATATCTGCAAAAGCAACTATTTACCCAGGCCACTTCCCGGAGCCCTCCCTGCCCTCCCCCCCTCCTCCAGCTCCCAGCAGCCCTGGCTTTCTCCCGCCTGGCTGCTTTTCAGGGCGCACAAAAGGCTGACGTGCCTGGATGTGGGCACCGCTTGGCAGCCGCTTTGTCCACTCCTGCGGCGCCCATCACTGCCACGATGCTTCCAGCCTCAGCTCCCGCTGCCGCCGTGGGGTCCCAATGGCAAGGGGCAGGGTGGTGGCCTTGGGGTGGGTGGTGGGAGCTGGGGGGGGTCGCATCCAGGCTCTGCCCCCCACATCCCAGCCTCCAGGGATGTAACACAGGGGACCCCCTTCCCAGATTCCCTCCCACCCCCAGCTCAGGGCCTGGGCTCCTTGCCCTGCTTCTCAGCTCCCTCGTTTCCTGCAGGGAGCGGGACAGGGTTCACAGGGACACGCAGTCCCGGTTGGTTTGCCATTAATTGTTATTTTTTAATCCCGTTGGCAGCCAGGCGTGCAGCCTGCCAGCCGCCCAGCTCCTTCTCTCCTCTGGCCGCCCGCCAGCCCGGAGCTGAAGGGCGGCAGGACGGGGCACCCCCCGCTCCCCGCTGCCCCCAGCCCAGCCGGCTCTCGAGCCCGGTGCCGGTGCCGGTGCCGGTGCCGGTGCCGGTCCCGGTCGGGCGGGCTGATGCAGCCCGGTGCCCCCAGTCCGAGCCGGGCTGGGCTGGGCAGAGCCGGGCAGGTGCCGTGACCGAGGGTCGGCGGCCCCGCGCCCCCGGCAGCGACACCGAAGGGTCCCGGAGGGGTCTCGGTGCGGTGCGACCCGTCCCGGTCCCGCCCCGCTGAGTCACCGCCCGCCCGGGGGGACGAGCGCGGCGGGAAGGGGCGGGCCGGTTTCTCCCGTTGCTCCGCCGCCAGCCCCGCCGGGCTGGGTGGGCTGCAAGGTGCCGAGCCGAGCCGTGCCGAGCGGAACCGGGGCAGCGCGCCCCCCCCGCCCCCGACCCGGGCACAGGTACCGGGGCTGAGCCGGGCGAGGGCGGAGGAGCGGGGGCGGCTGATGGTTCCTTTCGGGGTCCCAAAGACCACGGTAAGGGGCGCTGCCTGGCACGCCCTTACCGGGGATACTGGGCGGGGGGATGCTGTGGGGTCCTCGGCGCGGCAGGGGGGCACCCGCTGGGGGCGAGGGCGAGTGGGGTGGGCATCTGCGCCTCTCCTCATGGGGCCAGCCCAGCAGGACTGGGAGGGCGGTGGGGCTCTGGGGCTGGTGCCACTGGGCAGCACCCTGGGGTCCTCAGCTGGATGGTGGGGCAAGCCGTCTGGATGGAGCTAAGGGGTTCTCCGTGGAGGGATTTGGGATGTCCCCTGCTCCGGTAGGCACGGGGACATCTTGTCCCTCACCGCCTGAGCGGTGGGTGCAACACCTCTGTCTGGGCGTCTCTGCTCATGGCCAAGGCGCGAGTTGGCTGGTGGAGCCTCCATCCCTGCTAAATGGGGGCTCATCCTTGCCTGCCCCACCACCCCTTGTCCCTGCCCCACCACCCCTTGTCCCTGCCTCAGAGCTGGGCTGAATTTCCACGCCGTGTGCCACGAAGCCCCCGGAGCCGACCGGGACCAGCTGCTCCCGGCTGCTGCCAACGGCACAGCCAAGCCCCACCGAGTCCCTGCTGCCGGGCTCTGTGTGCCGCCACCGCTTCCCACCCCACGGGACCCACCGGCGGGCCCCATTCCTCCTCCTCCTCCTCCTCCCAGCATCCCCGTGGGACTGCCGGCATGTCTCGACAGGGTGATCTCCTTCCCCTAAAATGCCTGTTGGGGGGATTCCTCCTGCAACATCTCAGCTTGCTGCTGCTGGTCCTGGCATGCTGCTGCGGGATGCGGGATGCTCCGGGTGCTCCCTGCCCACAAGCTGCCCCTCCAGAGGGACCAGCAAAACCCAGTGAAACCAGCTGGAGAATTGAAATGAAGTCTCCTGGAATAACCTCCTGGCAACAAGTTCGAATGGCCGGTGAGGATGGAAGGCAGCCAAAGCTTGTTTCACGGTCTGAGGGCTGCAGTAACCCCCCTCCAAGCCCCACTGCCAGTGGGGAGACAGGAGTGCCTTGGAGATGTTGTGGGAGGCAAATCCTTTAAGCCTGGGACTGCAGCCACGGTGGGTTATGCTGTGCCCCTTGCTGGGTTTGTAGCTCCCATGTGAATTGAGCCAAGGCCTAAAAATGCTGCATACTTGGTTGCAGTCCAGCTCCTAATCCCTCAGCCTGGGGGCTGCTATTCCCAGAGCAACAGGTTTGCAAGCAACTGCGTGCCGCCGGGATGGGGACTCCTGGAGCTGGCCGTCCCTGCACCTTGTGGTAATACCTGGGGGTGTCGGGGGAGACCCACAGGTTTGCAGGGGTTTGCAGACAGCAGGCTAGGTGGCTCCCAGCGTGCTAGCACCTGGTGGTACCAGCTGGGCAGCAGCCTGCCAGCGCCTGTTTTTTGGGAGGACTTGATCCACCAACTCCTTTCCCATCAGCTCTCTGGCAGCTGGGGTTTGGCAGGGATCCGGGGGGGGGGAGGTTCTGGCCTCTTACCTGGCTCCTCGGATGCTGCAGCCTTTGTCCTGGCTGTGCTTGGCTTTTCTATAGCTGGAAAAGCCCACTGGGATGGGGATCACCCTCAGTGGGCTCCACGTTGGCTGCTTCCCGTGCCAAATGCTTGGGAGTCTGATTTGGGGTGGTCCTGGACTGCTCTGCACTGCCCTGCGCCTCCCTTCCCTGGCACCGGCAGGCGATGGGGACCTTGCTCGTGTGGGGTGGGATGAGACCTGTGGGTATTTTGGAAGCTGTTTAAAACCCAGGGTGGTGCTTTGGGTGGAGGCAAGGTGCAAACTGACCCGTAGGAGGATGCCAAGAGGTTGCCCCTGAAGAAGGCTGAGCGGTGCGGGAGCACCATGAAGATGGCTGGCTGTACCCCCCGAGGCCGGTGCCATGGCACGGGGTGCCGGGGGAAGGACAACCTGCACTGCTTCGTTCCCCTTTCATGGCACCCTGCAATTTGCTGCGGGTGTACCTGGTCCTTCCCAGGCTGCTGGCAGCGCTGCCGAAGCCACAGGCTGTCCATTTCCCGCTGGGCTGGGTGCCCTGTGGCCCCACTGCTGGAGGAAGCGGTGATTTCGTTGGCTGCGACATTTCTGCCTGTGGTGTTTCTTAGGAAATGGCCATTTTCTTTAATTTTGACTGTTAAGACCCAGCTTTAAGCAAAACCTCCATCTCAAGAGCCTCGGACTCTGGTCAGGCTGCCTGTGCCAGCCTCCCCTCGGCTCTCCCCACGCCTGCTTGGGAAGGGATAGGTGCCAGTGGCTGGTGAAGGATGAATCTGGGAGGGAGCTGTGCTGCTCCTGCAGGAATCCTTCTCAGGTCTGGGTTTGTCCCGTTGGTGAAGCTCAGCTGGTGGGTGCCGGGTGCTGTGTGCAGCCCCACGGCCCGGGAGAAGCTGATGCCGTAGCCCAGGCTTTGGCACGGCCGTGCTGCCGGTGCCGTGCAGCTGCCGCTCAGCTCCTTGGCCATTAACAGTCGCGCCGGGTCGGACCCTGCCGCCCACCGGTGCCGGGAAAAGCCTGCATGCCGATGCCATGAATAATATGCAGGCTGGTCCCTGCACACGTGGGCTACTGGCCAAGGACAAGGGCACTTGGTGAAGCACCCGGGTGACTGACGCTGGGGCATCCCCTCTGCCCGAAGGGTCTCCGCTGGGGTCCCCACCTCCTCAGGCAGCTCCAGCCCCAGGGCACATCGTCTGCCATCCCTAGGATGGAGGGCAGTCATGCAAAGCTGTTCTGCATCTTGGGGAGCCTGTCCTAGCTTGCCTCTCTGTGCCTCCGTTTCCCCATCTAGTTCCCAGGTCCTTGCCTGGGTGACAGGCTGCGAGTGAGGAGCTGCACACTTGTTGGCATCTCGAGGAACAGAGGGTCAGCATATTTTTCTAACAGACCTGGAAGGAAAACAGAGGTAAAAACCCCTGGATTTCCCTGTTTCCAGTGTTTGTTTGAGGCATCAGAGCATCTTCCCTTCTCCCTGGGCATCCAAAAGCACCCAAAAGCCACATGCCACCTCCAAAAGCTTAAATACCTGCTGCCAAGTCACACAGAGAGCAGTAAGGTGGTAGTAAACACCAGGCTTTTTTTGTGTGTGTTGTGTGTGGGTTTTTTTAGTGTTGTTTTTTTTTTTTTTTTCCCTTTGCCTCCAGGTTTAGAGGCCACGATATTATTCCTTGGCTTTTTTTTTCCAAGACTTTTTCCAGCTTTCTTTTCCAAGACCAGCATTTTAATGGTGATGGGAGCAGACAATGTGATGCCTGGGGCTGAGTCTCTGCTTGGTCACTGCCATAGTGCGGGGCTTTTGAAGATGGGTGTCACTGGGGACATGCCCTGGTGGCAGTGGGGATATGTGGCATAGCCAGGTACCAAGGGGGGGAGATGCCGTGCGGCCCCACTGCCACCTGGGGATGGGAAGATGGTGGGGCAGGACCCAGCCCTGGTGTGGGCTTGGTGCATCCTGCTCCCTCCAGTGCTGATTATCACTGGCACGGATGGGAACCCCGTTTTCCCGCTGCGAAACCGTTTTCGGGGAATTCTCTCTCTCTATTGTTCGGCTCAGGAAACAGCAATCGGCATCGGGGTGAGTGGGACCATATAGGGCTTGGAGGGGAAATTCCAGCTCCCCCACCCACAGCCTCGCAGGGATTGCCGGTCCCGGTTGAATAACAGCCGAAAGGGGCTGATGCTGTCCTCCGACCACCCCAATAAAATCCCAATGGAGCCAGTGCAGTGGCTTGGGCTAAAGCCTCGTTGGAAATCAGCATTCCCCATTCAGAAGGGATGCTTTCCTGGCACGTCGGCTCCGTGCCATCATGCCACAGTTGGCATTCGTGTGCCAGTCTGTTGCTTTTAAGTGATCCAGGTGTTTCCCATTGCTACCTGCATCTTGCCACCCCGGATCTGTGCTTTTCAGATACACGTGTGTGATTCCCAAGTGTGCGGCAGGGCCATGCCAGGGATGACAGCCCTGTCCACGTCCAGCTGCTGCTGCCAAGTTGTGCCTGTGCTGTACCTTCTCACCCAACACTGGGGAACCTCGTTAACGCCACACTCAATTATACCCATGGCAGCAGGTTAATTAGTAACCAAACATCTCATCTTCAGTTATGCCCATAGCAGCAGGTTAACTAATAACCAGAAGGGACAGTGAGTAGTGGGCTGTGCCCACAGTGATGCACCAGGGCAGGATGTGACCTGGATCCTTGCTGGTGGGAGAAACCTCCAGGAGAAATCTGTGCTGGTGGGACAAACCTCTCCTAACAGCGATGCTGAGTTTTCAAGCAAGCAGCCTTCCCATCTGATGACCCTTGGGTGCCCGGGAGAGCTCATGAGCTTTTGCAGGTGATGCTGGTGGGTGGCCTAGCACCCACTTGTGGCGAACGAGACAGGGTTTGGCCACTTGGAGGGTTTCAAGAAGGGCGCTTTGAGTGCAGTGGCAAACTATGTGCAGGCTTGGCTTTGGGCATTGGCAAGTGTTGGGCTCTGCCAGCTGGTTCGGCTGCCCCCACTGACGTTGTCCCACCCTGGATGGGCTCCTGCTGATCGCTGGACTCTGGCCCACCAGCCTCAGTCCATTGCTGGGGTGAGAGCAGGGGGAGGAGGAGGTGAAGCTGGGTGCACCCCAGCAGCACCAGAGGTGCAGTTCGTGGTGTGGGGAAGGCAGAAGGTGCGGTGGGAAGGGCTGCAGGTGCGAGGGCTGTGGCTGGCTGGAGCGTGTGGGTGCAGCAGCACCCTGGGGTTCTCAGCGCTGGCCTGGGCGTGGGTGACAGGAGCCGCTGCTGCATATAAAGACAAAGAAAAGGGTGGTGGAGCAGAGTGCGGGATGAATGGAGGGGAACAGGGGATGTGGGGGATGTTGCCTGGCTGGTTGTGAGGGGCAGAAGGGGTTTTGGCAGCCACGGTTATGGCGTTGGCATCACCGGGTCAAACCTGGGAGAGCCTGTTCCTGCTGGGCTGAAACGGCCGAGTGGTTTGCGACGTGCCTGGCTCCTTGGCTGATCTGCAGGAGCTGAAAGCAGAGGAGAAAATAATTTCAGGGCTGGCGAATTAGGAAACCGCCGTTTCCTTCTGTTTCCACCACTCTTGATAAGAAGCCAAGGCCCAAGCTGAGATGCAAAGCAGGGAGTGGAAGAGGGGAGACCCCTCCTGTGCTCGGTGGTTGGTGGTTGGCGCCTGTGCCAGGGCAGTGGGGCACCCTCCCCGTGCTGAGAGCCTGGGGACCCAGCTGCTGGCCCCTTTCATCCTTCCAGCCGGTGGCCGGGCGGGTGCCTGCTGCTCCTGGCTCCTCCTGGTGGTACCAGGGAGCCGGCTGTGACAACGGCCCGTGTCCCACTGGCACAGCCTTTGTTCTCCATCCCCTGACCCCATGGCATGGGTGATACCTAAATACTCACCTGGCCCCTTTCCTTTGTACCCCCCCAGGCTCTGCTTTGTCCTCAAAGGCCAAGCCAAAGCAGAGAGCTGCCCAGGATGAAGGTCCTCCTGCTGCTGCTTCTCTCCCCTCTCCAAGGTAGGCTGTCCCCAGCCATGTCCTGCCCTGGGCTGGTGGACCAGGTTTGGGCTGCTGGACATAATTGGCAGCTGCAAAAAATTGGCTGGGGGGAACCAAGGGGTGTTTGCAGCTGTGACTTCCACAGACATGAAACATCTCATGGGCTGACATGCCTGTGGTGGGGTCTCTGGAGCAGGATGGGTCTTTTCCAGAGTAAGGAGATAATCTCCATCCATCCCTTCTGGAGATGGAGAGCTCCTCTGTCGGTCTCTGCTGATGCGGGTGGTGGCACCAAGAGATGGGAAGTCCTGCTGCCCCAGAAGCCTCACCACACAGCATGGCCCGGGGGACATCAGGGAGGTGGCCGACATCATGCAGCCTATCAGGATGAGCTTGGGATGCCAGGACACCAGGCAGAGAGGCTGGTGTGCCACACATGATGGCTGCCATGGGGGTGCAGTGTTTGCCAGGGCTGCCCGTCCTTCTGGCTGAACCTGCATCTCCATGTGTTTGTGCCCTGCAGGGGTGGGAGCCAGCAGCCACCAGGTAGAGGACTTTCGCTTCTGTGGTGACCGAAACCAGACCCAGAACAGCTCTGTCATCTACGAGCACAGCCCTGCCACCATCTCCATCGAGAACACAGCCCAGGCGCTGATAATAAAAAGGCCCTTTTTGCCAAATGAGACAAACTCTTACTACGTGTACAGCTTGCCCCCTGCTTTGGGCAGGTACCGCTTCTGTGTCTACTGGTTCAAGGCCAACAGAACCCTGAGGCTGGCGTATGGGAAACAGAGCTTCATCCTGGGTGGGGACCCGTCCAGCAGCATCATCCGGAGGAAGGAGAGTCAGAAGACTGAAAGAACCAGCACCTCCATCTTTAATGTGTCCTACATCTCAAAGGGCGGGAAGAACACCTCCCTTGAGAATGCATCTGAATACTTCTTCACTTGTGGAGGCCATTATTTTAATGAAGTGAAGGGTTCGTTTCATCCCCAGCTCGTTCTAGCCATCAGCAAAGCATTGGTGGTGGTTTCCCAGTATATAGTACAGCATAACGATGTAAAGATACAGCTGAAGGGTGGTGGAAGGGGACATAGGTTTGCTTGAAGCAGCCTAGAGGCAGACCTGGTACCCAGGCTCCGTAAAGATGAAGATGGAGATTTTCAAGTGTTTTACCCCTTGAAATCGTGGGCTTTCCAGAGATCTTCAAGGGTCCTGTCTGCACTGCTAGGCACCTTGCTAGCCTCAGCCAGCCTAGTCCCGATGGCCTTGGGGGGAGCCACACTTCAGGCAGCAGGAAAAGCCCTCTGGGTTGGGGTCTCCATCAGCTCTCTGGGCTTGGGGTGACCTTGCAGCCCTCTGCTTTCTGCTCCCACCAGGGCCGTGCCCGGCTGGTTCGGGGCATGGGGAATCTGGCTCTGCCCATGCATCTCACAGCGTTTCCTTTCATGTGCCCATCAGCCTCTCCAGAGAGCATGCCCATCTGTGAGGAAGACGTGGAGGAGCAGCTCACCGCCTTGGACAGCCTCATCGCCCAGCCCCCAGTGCCAGAAGCGGGAGCCACGGAGCAGCAGATGCTTCGGCGGTGAGTTCCCCACTTGTGCCATTCCTGCTGGTGTGGTGCCTGCCGGATCTTGCTCACTTGCTCACCCCTTCCCCGACAGCAAACTTGGGGAGCTAGAGAAGACGCTGGCCAAGGTGGAGCTCGAAGGGCAGAACCAGACCTTTGGGAAGGCCACTGTGCACGCGACTGTCCTGAGGGTCCAGCCCACTCAGGCTCCTCAGCACGTGGCCTTTGCTTCTCAAAGAGAGGTGGGTTCTGGGCAGCTTGCCCTGGTAGTCTGTGTCTACCAGCATCCTTTCCCAAACTCTCTCTTGACAAATCTCTCCTTGCAGAAGGGCGGAGAGGTCCATGGGTTTGCAGTGGACCTGCCAAGCAGCTTGTTCATAGTGGCAAAGGAGAGGGAGGATGTGGTAGAGCACAGGGTGCTTCTCATGGACATCAACAGCCAGACCATGTTCCAGGTAATGCCCATGCGCATGGCGTCGTGGGGTGTCCTTGCCATGCTGGGGGCTCCAGTGGTACAGGGCAGCAGGGATGCTGCCCAGAGCAGGGTGTCGGTGCTCACTCAGAGAAGATGCTTCAAAGATGAGCTAGAAGCTTGATGGGGAAAGAGACATGGGAACTCTTTCTTGGGGATTCTTACCCGCTTCATGGCCAGCAGCAATCCCTTCCCATGCTGCCATTGCCTCCTCTTCTCCCACAGGATGAAAACAGCAGCCGTGTCTTGGGTGACAAGGTGGTCGGCATCTCCCTAGTGGACACGGTGGTGGCCAATCTCTCCCACCCAGTGGTCCTCACCTTATTCCACAACCTGCTGCCGGTAGGTGGGGAAACAGTCTCAATGAACCTGGTCCCACCAGGAATAGAGGGGTAGGAAGGACTCAGGCCCTGCCAGCTTAGAGAGCAGGAACCATCCAGCAGGTTCATGCCTCTGGCCTGCCTGTACAGGGTCTGCTCTGCCTTCTGGGGCTGCACCACGATTGTGGCTTCACCATGTCCACTGGTGGTGGCGCTGCCTGCTCCTGTTTGGGAGATGCTGCTTTGCAGATGTGTTGCCTCCAGCCCACTGTTCCTGAACTGGTGGGGGGACACTTTGAGTTAACAGTCCCTTGGCCCATTCATGGCCCTGTCAGGTGCCTGCTCAAAGCTGAACCCTTTGGAAAAGGGGACCTGGGAGGAGGTATCTGCTCTGCGAGCTGCCAAGAGAACAGTTTCTGCTGGGAGCTTACTCCAATGATACGGGAGGATCCCATTTGTCTCCGGGAGCCATCTTGCCTCCTGCCCCATGTTCTACCCTATCAAATGTGCTTGCCAGTCAACAAACCCCCAGCTGCATCCCGATCAAGGCCCGTGGTTTTCTCATTGCAGAGGAATGTGACCCCGCTGTGCGTCTTCTGGCAGGAGGACACCACTGGTGAGTGCTCCTGCACCTGGGTGTGAATCCAGGCACTGCCTTTGCTCCTTTCGTAGGGTACCACAGACCTGCTGCTAGGGGTAAAAGGCACTCTGCACCTCCCTGCCTCACTCCAGCTCCATAAACCTATTTCACTAGGTTGATGTCAGGTTTGACCCTCGATAGCTAACACAAGAGCTTTCTGCCTCCCTAGGGATGGGTCCTGATGCTGAGGGTACTGTCTGAGTGTGTGTGCTTGGCGTGGGACAAGCTGGGATTCTGACTTTTGTCCTCCCCTCTGCCATGGACACCTTGGACACCTGGCCCTGAGGGTCCACAAACCTGAAGATGTTCTGCTGCTCGCTGAATGCTCTTCCTCTCTCTTGTGCAGGCAGCACTGGGAGCTGGGACAGCTATGGTTGTACAACAGTGACGGGGAACAGCCAGACAGACTGCAGGTGCAACCACCTCACCTACTTTGCTGTGCTGATGGTGGGTAGTGCCTTCCTGCAGCTCCCTACATCGTTCCCACTGGCTGCTGTTCCTCACTATGTTTCATTCCTCCTTCTCCTTAGGTATCATCCCCAGAGATCACCTACATACACAGGGATTACCTGAGCATCATAACCTACATCGGCTGCCTGATCTCAGCTTTGGCATCCATTTGCACCGTCTTCTTCCTCTACTTCAGGTCTGACAAGTCACCCCATCCTTCCAGTTTGCCATTGCCACTCCTGGACAGGACAGTGGCAATGGACAGGACATCCGCCTGTCCATTGCCACTACACCTGGGTGGGCACAATGCAGTTTGTGGCCTGGCTAGAAGTATGATGAAGGAGCCATGCTTCGAGAAAGAGGAATTCTCCTCTCCAGAAACCACCCCCTTGGTCAGGTCCCCCACAGGGCGCTCGAAAACACTGTTTTCAATGGTTTTGGAAAATCAGCTTAGTTGTTATCAATCTGGCAAGCAGAAACCTGCAAAGATCTTTTCAACAGCTCAGTGGAGAGCTCTTCTCCTGAGTCATGTTACTGATCCTACGTGGATGATTCAGAGCTGCAGGGACCTAAATTTGCATGTGTAATCGGTGGTCCCACCTGTGAGGTTAGGCTCTCAGGCCCTGACACCACCAGAGGGTCTCCTGGCTCTTCTGGCGGGGACAAGTTGCCCTATGTGGAGCTATTCGGTGGTGTGGGACACCGAGGATGCTGGCCAAGCACAGTGGTGAGGTCTCCTCCCCCTCATTTCTCCAGAAGCAAGCAGCGAGACCAGATCACAAGTATGCATATCCACATGAACCTGCTGGGCGCCATCTTCCTCCTGGACGTCACCTTCCTCATCTCTGAGCACTTGGCTTCCAGCAGTAGCGAGGCATTGTGCAGGGCTGGGGGGCTGTTCTTGCACTTCTCCCTCCTGAGCTGCCTCACCTGGATGGGCATCGAGGGCTACAACCTCTACCGGCTTGTGATTGAAGTCTTCAACGCCTACCATGACCACTTTCTCCTCAAGCTGTGCCTGGTGGGCTGGGGTGAGCATGGGGGAGGCAGAAATGCCCTGTATGCAGGGATAACAGGATGGAGAGACACCTGGGTAGGTCTTTTCCACATATGGTGCTGGGATGGGGATGGAGACATAGCTGTGGGGCAGCAGATGTCTGAGAGCAGAAGACTCAGCGGAGAAGGGGACTCAGTGGCTGAGAGCAGAAGCTGGTGCTAGAGCAAGGGTGGGTCACCTTGGGGGTCACCCTGCAAAAGAGGCACGTGAGAGCCACTGCTTGGGGTCTTTAAATAGTAATGGGATGCTCTTTTTCTGAAAGAAACATCCAGGACAGCCCAGAGGGCTGGGCTTGATGCACTAAGCACCCCTGCATCTCTGCTGTGCTTTGGGCAGGAGGCTGCAGTAGGAAGATCTCATGAGCTTTTGTGGCCTAAAATTCCATGACCCTGCGAGAGCCCTGGCTGGGGTTGGTGCAGCACAGCTCACTTCCAGGCTGGAGCTTACACCAGACATCCTTGTTGCCCTTGGGAGGGAGGACATTGGTTTGTACTATACATGGGGAGAAAGGGGCAGCAAATCTTTCCAGGAGGACCGAGGGCCAAGGACTATGGTGGCTGCTTCACTCTGTTCTTGCCACCCAGGGCTCCCGTTCTTCTGTGTGACATTGATCTTCCTGGCTAGTTGGACGAACTATGGCCCCTTCTCCATTCCCATCTATGAATCCGTTGGTGGCAAATCCACCAACGCAACCATGTAAGTAATGGGAAATGGGTTGCCTGGTCCCTGGTCTTAGATAAAGTCAAATGGCTAAACCTTCACATGTCCTACAGGCTTTCCTTAGCCCACCTTCTCCTTAGCTTTTCTGGGGCTTTGAGCAGGGTGGTGGTGGGGGATCCCCCCTCCCTGTTTAACTAAGCTGGGTGTTGGGTTTGCACCATGCTGCCCTGCTTCCTCCATCCCCTCCAACTTGTGCCCCTGTGGGATGACATAGCATAAACCGCTGCCCTTTCTCATCCCTCCAGATGCTGGATCACAAGCCCTTTGATCCATAATGTTGTGAACCTGGGTTTCTTCAGCCTGGTGTTCCTCTTCAACTCAGTCATGCTGGGGGCCATGGTCCGGGAGATCCTCCGGCAGAACAAGAAAGGCCACAAGCTCAAGCATGTCCTCGCCCTCTTTGGGCTGAGCATCCTGCTGGGCATCCCCTGGGCACTGGTCTTCTTCTCTTTCACCTCTGGTGTCTTCCGCCTTGTCTCCCTCTACATCTTCACCATCATCAACTCCCTCCAAGGTGAGACTGGGCACTGGGGCTTTCACGGGGTATTGGTGAGGTGGTGGTGGGGTATGAGAGGAGCCATCCCTGGCAGGCTGGCTAGCTTGCTCTTGGGTGCTGTGTGTCCCTTGAGGGGGTTCACCCACCCTTCTTCTTCCCTCTCCCAGGTTTCCTCATCTTCCTCTGGTACTGGACCATGGTGCTGCAGGCAAGAAAGTCCCCTGACTCACAGAGCAGCTCTGACAGCGTCAAACTGCAGCCCAACAGCAGCCAGAGCCACCTCGGCTGAGCCCCGTGATGGCTGTGCCACGCCGTGCTGGGGCTCCCCACACGGGCGACAGCCAAGGGAAGGACCAATGCCGTCCGCTTTGCTACTGCATCCACCCCGTAGGGCTGCTAGGAGCCCAGGGACCCGCAGTCGGGCCGGTCCCCCCTCGCCTCTGCCAGCCCCCTCACCCATTTTCCTAGCCAGCGCTTCTCACCGGGCAGCAGCGCATCCCTCGGCTTGGCATCCCGAGGGCAGGAGGGAGGGGTGCTCACCTGGGCAGCGGGGGCTGCAGGGCACAGGGTCCCCGGTGCCTCTGGACATCCCTTCCTGCGCCCTGAGGGCAGGGATGATGGGTGGGAGAGACCCCCCATCTTCAGGCCTTGCTGGTGGTCACCGAGAAGTGAAGACAGAAGTCCCCAGTGAAGACAAGACTAATTCTGCCCCCGCAACATCCTCTAAGCAGCTGAAATAATCTATTTTTGTTATTTTGTTGAATATCTATTTTTGAATGGTGTAGAGGTTTAATGAGTGCACCCACACACCAGACTTGTGCCCATTAAAGTTGCTACTGCTCGGAGCATGGCTCCCTGGGGTCTCTCTGCTGGGCATGTTGGTGGCTTCTCTGATGGGATCTGTCCCTTAGTTGAGGTTGTCCCATCCTTGGGGCAGGACCTGGTGTTTCAACCTGTAGGATTATGCTGAGCTGGGACCAGTCACAGTGCTCCCAGCAGGGCACTGGTACCCTGGGGCCAGTCAGGGTGACGGAGGGGGATGCTGCAGCTCAGGAAGCTGCTGCCATCTCTGGGGACCCACCAAAGAGGGAGGATGGGAATCCAAAGAGGGAGGCTTCGCAGAATGGGAATCGTGTCTCCACTCCACCAGTTCCCCTTCCAGATGCTGCCCCACTTGCAGCTCATCCCCCTCTGCCTGGCTGCTGCCCAGGGCACGGGAACATTCCTGGGAAGGGGATGGTTCACCCCCAGCGGTGTACCCCTTTTGGGAGAGGGATGTCCCAACACATGGCTGGGCTGGTGGGTGACATTGTCCAAGGATTTGGCAGGATGGGGAGGAGAAGGGGAAGGAAAAAAGCCCTGAGTCAACAGGGGGGGGAAGTGGCTAAGGGGGAAATGACGTGGCTGTGATGGTTCTCTCTATTGCTTCGAGGTGGGGCAGGAGGTCACTTGCCAACCCACAGGAAGGTGTGAGGGCTTGCAGAAGGGAAATGAGGACACAGCTGTTGCCTCAGGAGGAGCTGCAAGCCTTGGGGGAGCCCGGGGAGGAGCAGAGCCACTGGGACGAGGGGAACAGAGTGTTGTGGAGGACCGGGGTCAGCCAGGAGACCCCACAAAGCACCATGAATCTGCTCCTGAGCACCATTCTGCTCCTCCTGGTGCAGGCCGGTGAGTGGCGGGTGGGGGGGACATGGGCACCCCCAGTGTGCCTGTGTGAAGGGGTCTGGGCTCAGGGGTAGGTTCTCATGGCAGGGTTTCACCCCGGAATGTGGCCAGGCCACAAGGGAGGGTCCCCTGGGATGTGCAGAGAGCTGGCAGAGGCCAGCGGAGCGGGGGAGTTTGCTGCTGGGGGCTATTTTAACACCCTGGACCAGCAGCTCAGGCTTCTGCGAGCCACCCCCGGGGGGGCTGGATGCAGGGACGTGTTCACACAGGCACAGTGGTGGCTTTTCCTCCACCAGCCCTGGCGGCTGTCCCGTTGCCTTTTGAAGCCTGTGTAACTCTAGAGCTGCACTCAGAGGTCCCTTCCAACCACGGTGATTCTGTGATTTTCAACCCTGGCAGCTGCCAGATTCTCCTGCCTCCCCCTTCCCCTGTGGGCAGGGGGAGGACTGACCCTAGATTTTGGGGGTTTCCCCCCATTTCCCCCACATGCTCTTCTTCCAGGCACTTCTAGAGGACAGGAGAGCTGTGCTGGTAAGTAGTCCCCTCTCTTCCCTGCCCTCACCCCCAGTGCCCACCTGGTGCTGTGGGGCCCGGTGGTCACCCCACTCCCCAGCCCTGAAGCGCGGTGACAGCCACGATTGGTGCTGCAAGATGATGGTGGAGTCGGAAGAGCGAGGCAATGGGATCCACAGCCTCGACTTGCCCCGGCGCTGCCCGGAGCTGGGGAAATCCAGCAGCCCCTCTTGTGCCTGCCTGCGGGAACGCTGGCTCAGGTAGTGGGCAGTGGTGGCCATGGTGGGGTCTGGGGGCTCAGCCCCCCACTAAGTCCCCCAGTCTCACAGCCCTTCTGCCCCACAGGCTGCTGCAGTCAGCGGGGCCAGCGCTGCATGACAGGCTGGCTGGGCTGAAGGTGCTTCTCCTGAACATCAGCAGGGCTGTCACCCGTGATGTCCTCATCACCTTCTCCCCTACAGAGGTGAGATGCACCCCTCTTCCTCACTCACAAGCCCCTGCACTTTCCAAGCATCCCTCAACCCCTGCCCTTGGGGCTTAGCGTACCATGGCGTGCTCTTCCTCCACCCTGCTCCACGGTTGCGTGATGGACCCACATCAGCTTTAGCATCCCTTGGCAAGGAGTCACGTGAAATGGTGCTTGGAAGGGAAAAGCCCTCCCCGAGGAGCCATCCCGGCAGCTGGTGGATGGGCAGGGGGAGGAAGAGGAGGAGGAGTGTGTGGGACCTTGTGCCTCTTGCCAACCCTCAGGCTCTCCCACTCTCTGGATGTCCCAGAGAACCATGTCCCATGGGGTGATGGTGGGCTGAAATTCTTCTGGAAGCTGCTCCCAGCTCTGCCCCTTCGCTGCTCAGTGCTGGGGATGAAGTTCTCCCCTTCTGCCCTCGGGGCTCCTGCTGATGTTGCTGAGAAAAACCCACCAGGGAGGGCTGAATTTGTGCCCTGAGCAAGTTTGGTTGGTCTTGAGCAGAGAGAGTGGTGGCTTTTCCTCCACCAGCCCTGGCGGCTGTCCCGTTGCCTTTTGAAGCCTGTGTAACTCTAGAGCTGCACTCAGAGGTCCCTTCCAACCACGGTGATTCTGTGATTTTCAACCCTGGCAGCTGCCAGATTCTCCTGCCTCCCCCTTCCCCTGTGGGCAGGGGGAGGACTGACCCTAGATTTTGGGGGTTTCCCCCCATTTCCCCCACATGCTCTTCTTCCAGGCACTTCTAGAGGACAGGAGAGCTGTGCTGGTAAGTAGTCCCCTCTCTTCCCTGCCCTCACCCCCAGTGCCCACCTGGTGCTGTGGGGCCCGGTGGTCACCCCACTCCCCAGCCCTGAAGCGCGGTGACAGCCACGATTGGTGCTGCAAGATGATGGTGGAGTCGGAAGAGCGAGGCAATGGGATCCACAGCCTCGACTTGCCCCGGCGCTGCCCGGAGCTGGGGAAATCCAGCAGCCCCTCTTGTGCCTGCCTGCGGGAACGCTGGCTCAGGTAGTGGGCAGTGGTGGCCATGGTGGGGTCTGGGGGCTCAGCCCCCCACTAAGTCCCCCAGTCTCACAGCCCTTCTGCCCCACAGGCTGCTGCAGTCAGCGGGGCCAGCGCTGCATGACAGGCTGGCTGGGCTGAAGGTGCTTCTCCTGAACATCAGCAGGGCTGTCACCCGTGATGTCCTCATCACCTTCTCCCCTACAGAGGTGAGATGCACCCCTCTTCCTCACTCACAAGCCCCTGCACTTTCCAAGCATCCCTCAACCCCTGCCCTTGGGGCTTAGCGTACCATGGCGTGCTCTTCCTCCACCCTGCTCCACGGTTGCGTGATGGACCCACATCAGCTTTAGCATCCCTTGGCAAGGAGTCACGTGAAATGGTGCTTGGAAGGGAAAAGCCCTCCCCGAGGAGCCATCCCGGCAGCTGGTGGATGGGCAGGGGGAGGAAGAGGAGGAGGAGTGTGTGGGACCTTGTGCCTCTTGCCAACCCTCAGGCTCTCCCACTCTCTGGATGTCCCAGAGAACCATGTCCCATGGGGTGATGGTGGGCTGAAATTCTTCTGGAAGCTGCTCCCAGCTCTGCCCCTTCGCTGCTCAGTGCTGGGGATGAAGTTCTCCCCTTCTGCCCTCGGGGCTCCTGCTGATGTTGCTGAGAAAAACCCACCAGGGAGGGCTGAATTTGTGCCCTGAGCAAGTTTGGTTGGTCTTGAGCAGAGAGGTGATGCTGCCAACAAGCAACCCTCCACCACTGCTCTCTGCTGCAGGGCCCTACCATGCTGAACACAACGGAGAACAGGAACGCAGGCAAAATCCAGCTCCCCAGGGAGTTATTCCGGTCCCTCAGCAGCCAGACAGTGCGTGTGGTGGTGACAGTCCTCAACATCCAGCAGATTGGCATGTTTGAGGTATGAACTAGTATTGCCAGCATCCCTCCCGCCACCTGCTGCCTGCCGGCTCAGCTCAGGCACCATTGTCCCCACGCAGGAGGTCAACCAGACGGGGCAGGTCATGGACAACACTGTGGTGGGCATCACGGTGGGAAAGACAAGCATCTCCGGGCTGCAGGATCCTGTGCAGCTCACCTTCGCCCACAGGCAGCTGCCCCGTGTAAGCCAGCTGTGCCCTCCCTCCATCTCTCCTCTGGTGCCCCTCACCATGGCATCAGCTGATGACACTCTCCCCCCTTGCAGGCTGTCACCCAGCAATGTGTCTTCTGGGATCTCAGCAAAGGTATGGTCCTTGGTGGGGCTGGGCCAAGAGGTGAGTGGGGGTGCTTCGCCCGGCGCTCACAGCCATTGCCTGTCCCTGTCACAGGGCACACAGGAGGCTGGAACAGCAGCGGATGTGTGACACAGCCTGGGGATAAGGAGACAGTCTGCTCCTGCAACCATCTCACCTTCTTCACCCTCCTCCTGGTGACAATCCCACTCCCCACAGCTCCTGTTCATACCCCAGCTGCGCCACCTGACCCATGTTGGTGGCCTCTCAGGTTGTCACCCGTAGCTGCACAGGGAGAGTTATAGCTGCTCCCAGGCAAGCCCAGGTCCCAAAATCAAGCCCAGCCCCAGCTCAGGAGGGCAGAAGCAGCTCAGCAGAGCAGGTACAGGATGGAAATGGCCCCCAGTGGAATGCAGGCTCTGGAGCAGCAAAAGAGTGCTCATGGTGGCTCACCATAGCCTTCAGCCATCCCTCACCCCACTCCAGGAGCATCTCCTCTGAGCCAGCACCACCCCTTCCTCGCCAAAGACCTTCTGGCAGGACAGACTGGGGACTTGCATGGGGTCCCTGCAGCAGACCACCAGGGTTTTCAGCCCCATGGCTCTGGTAGCTGCAGCTGGGTTTTCTAGGTTGGTCCAGGGCCTATCTAACCCAATGTGTGTGTTTGGCAGAACCCAGCTCTGGACAGATCCACAGCGCAAGCCCTGATGGCTGTTGCCACTGCTGGCTGTGGGGTAGCCGTGGCTTTCTCCATCTTCACCATTGCCTTCTGCATCTTCTTAAGGTAGAATGTGCCAGCAGCTCCCTGGGGGCTTGTCAGCCTGGGAGAGATGTGGGGCAATTCTGGTGCCTATTCATGAACTTGCTGCAATATGGCATGGGGCTCTGCTCAGCTGTGACCCCCCACCTTGTCTGCTCTCTCTGGGGACACTCAGGTGCAGGTTCAGGTTCGAGGAGACCCTCTGCATCAACCTGGGGCTACACATGAACCTCGTTGGCAGCCTGGTCCTCCTCAACCTGGCCTTCCTGCTCAACAGTGGGCTCTCCAGTGGGACCCAGCCATGGGCCTGCAGGGTCCTGGGGGGGCTCACCCACTACTGCCTGCTCTGCTGCTTCACCTGGACAGCACTGGAGGGCTTTCACTTCTACCTCCTCTTCATCAAGGTCCTCGGCACCTACATTCACCATTACCTGGTGAAGCTGTGCCTGGTTGGCTGGGGTGAGCACCACCAGCCCAGCGGGAGCTGGAGGGAGGGGGGGGGGCAGTGGGTTACAACCAGAGGGAGAACAGTGTGTTGCAGTGGTGGGCAGAAAGTGAGCAAGTCCCATCCTGCCCGCAGCTCTTCCAAATGCCATGGTCAGGGCTCGATGCCCAAATTCAGGGCAGCACCTGCACGCACCCTGCATCCCGCTGGGGATCAGCCTCCTGCTCATCAAGCAGGTGATGTCCTCAGGGGTCATTACTCCCCCATTACCAGTCCTCCCTGGGCACCATGGGGGGCACTGGAGCAGATGATCCTGAAGAGAGATTAGGGGACACTTCAAGCTCTGCCACCCAGCACTGTCCTTCGCTCTCCACACCATGTCCCAGCAAGCGTTGTGCCCCCAGCACCTGTGCAACCTCAGCTGGACCCTAAACGTCATCTTCCCTGAAGTCAGCACATCCAGGGCCATGAAGAGACCCTAAGCTGATCGCCTCGCCCACAGCTTGCCTTTCTGGCATTCTCCACATGTGTCTTTTGTTCTTCCAGGCTTCCCTGTTCTTGTCGTGTTAGTGGCAGGAGTCATCGGCAGCTACGGAGAATACCGCATCCAGACCATGGACGACCAGGTCATAGCCCACCTGTGCGTGCACCACTGCCCACAGGGCTTAGGTGGCCCTTCGGCATGGGAATTGTTAACCAGGTCCTGCTGGGAACACAGCAGATGGGGGTTGTGCCCATCCTGCTCGGATTTACGCTGCTCTTCCACTTCCCCAATTATGATTACAACACAGCAGCTTTCCACTGCTGTGGTAACCACTACCCACCACCACCACCTCTTGTTCTGAGCCTCCCTGGTCATGCCCACTGGCCTCCAGGTCATGGAGAGACATTCAAGGTCCATGTGGAGCTTCCCCAGGCTCCTTCCCAGCTGAACAACATGAGGGCAGCGGATCCTCACCACTGCCCCTGCTGCTTCACCCTGGCCTTGGCAAACCCCACCAGCACAAGGGTGTCACTGCATCCCTGAATACATCCCCCTGGGGAGGCTCCCACGGGTGCTGCCAGAGCTAGCAGAGATGCTGGAGGCACCACAGTTTTCTCTTTTCAGGTGCTGGATCACTTCCAAACGTCTCCTGGTGCACTACATCACCAACTGTGGCTACTTTGGCCTCATCTTCCTCTTCAACATGGCTGTCTTCGGGGTGGTGACCCAGAAGAGCTGCTGCCTGCGGGCCACGGGGGCTGTGCAGGGGGACCGTAAAGCCTGGAAGGTGGCCTTGGTGGCAGTGGGGCTCTTCTGCCTGCTGGGAGCCACCTGGGCCCCAGTGTTCCTCACCTACAGTACCTCCTCTGCGCCCATGCTCTACCTGTTCACCATCCTCAACTCTCTCCAAGGTCAGGGCTGGCTCTGAGATGGGTTCCTAGGGCGTGGGTGGGGAAGATGGAGGAAGCAGGAGCCAGCCTGACAGTGAGTTGACCAGGGGTGCCAAGGCACCAGCACCTTCCCAGCACTGTCATGCCTTTCCTTTTGCAGGGCATGTCAAGCAGCAGGTCCCTGCCACCAGTGTGGAGCTGCTCATGGTTCCCAACCACATCCACTCCACTGGGGGTGGTTTTCCCCCAAGGGAGTGATTCCTTAGTATAGGAACAGGGACATTATCCACCCAGAGCATGTCCCAGCCAAATGGCTCACCTGAAGCATGGGGAGACCCTCCTGCAGGAGCAGGAGTGAGCTGGGGGAACCCCCTGGAAGTGTCAGGGAAGTGTCAGCAGCATCCCAGCAGGATGCTTCCCACCGTCTCCTGCTGCTGAATGTCTGCCTTCCTTTCCCTGCAGGAGTCTTCATATTCATCTGGCTGGTTGTCCTCTACTACCCAAAGACAAAGGAGACCACTGGCTCGCTCTCCCACATCATCAGACATGACAAAACCACCGCAGCCTCCCAGGACTAGCTGCTGGCTAGACCTCCCTCCCTGCCTGTGTGTGCAGCTGCTGAGAGCAAGCTTCAATCCTGATGGATGCAGCTTTCCATGGAGGACAAGAGCTTAGTTTATCCTTCAGTGGGCATGATCCACCCTAGCAGGGCTCTTTGCTTTGTCTCTCTCATTCCCTGTGGTCTACCTTGGGCTGCAGAGATGTCCCTTCTGCCAAAGTCCCTTCTGCTGCAGCTCCCCCATGGTCTCGATGTGCCCCTGAGCTTGTTCCTGAGAGGATCTCACGGGCGAGGAGGGAGTGCACAACCCACCTGCCTTCAGCCAGGACGGAGCCAGCCCCTTCTTTGCTAGAGGTGGCACCTGGTGCCCACAGCCCAGCAGTGGGTTTTCCTGCTGTTGGACGTGGGAGGATTGACCCAGGAGGCTCAAGTCTGGGAATTAGCAAAAAAAGAGAAATCCCCACAAGCTTCTTTACGATATGTCCTCTCCAAATGGACAAGAGCCTAGCCCTTCAGGCAGAGATCTGCCCGATGTCCCTCCTGCAAAACATCCTCTTGTCTTTTCCTTATCTGTTTTTTCACTATTAAATCTCTGCCAGCTGTCTGAACAGTGGATTTAGTCTTTGACACCTACAATATTGTCTGTTATTTGCTTTATATTAGGGATGTATTGATGGGAAAAGTCTTGCTGGTAATTTGTCATGAATGAAAGGAGAAAACTGTCATGAAGGAAGAACTCCGCACAGGACAGATGTACACACGCATGTGTGTGCACACACACTGCAGCCCTTTCTCTGCTCATGCTGCATCTGTGTCACACAGAACCATGCAAACTCCAGCTGTGGTGGGCAAGGATCTAGTGTGAGTATCTCCACCTCCCCAGGCACCTGGGTGACTCTATAGGGAGGAGGACAGCAGGAGGAAGGAACCTCCCATCCCTGGCTACTTATTTCAAGTCTAGAGAGCCTGGGCCAGGAGGGGCTGAGAAGGTCCTAGGGATTCTACAGGTAACAGAAACACTCTGATGTGACTCATCCTTCAAGCACCGTTGGCATCCAACCATCATCTCCTTCCCAAAAAAACCCTGTAAAGAAACAGGTAAGAGCCTCTCTGCTACTGTCACATTTATTAGGGAACAGCCGTTCTCTGCCTGGCGCTGGTGGCTGCAGCAGCCACAGTGAGCACACCAAGCGCGCACAGCAGGATGAGGGCCACAGGGAGCCATGGGTTGGGACCTGCCAAAGGGGAGAAAGGCTGGTTACACATCTGGATCCCCTGAAATGGTGTTGAGCCCTGGCTGGGAGCAGATTCAGGGGAGGTCATCTCCTTTGAAGGCTAAGAGCCACTGGAGCTGTGGGTGCTTTGGGTTCCTGAGGGCACTAACAGGACTTGGTCACCCCAACTGGCCTCACCTGGAGCCTCCACCCACACCCGCTGCCCAGTAGCTCCATTTAGCTTGGCATTCACGCCTGGTCTGAGCTATGCTGAGGTGGGCTTGTCCCCAGCCCTGGTCCTGGAATGCTGTTTGGGTCTTCTGAATTGACCTCAGCACTCAGAAGGAGCCTGCGTTGCTGGGTTGATGGGGAGGTCCAGCGTGAAAACCCAGCCTTCCTGGCCTGGGGTGCTGCACCAACAGCCTTCTGGCTCCTGGTCCCTTCCCACCCAGCTCCCTGGCTCAGCCCGACCTGTACCTGGCCGGGAGCCGCTCACGCAGGGCTAACCTCTCCGTGTTGGTCTGGCTTCTGGAGCACACTGTGCATGGCCATGACACCTGAAAGACTCCACACATACGTACCCCCCAGGTCCTGTTGGTCAGTCCTGGAATGGTGGATCTCTTTGCCCAAGGAAGGAGCAGCCAGCAGGTGGATGGGCCCATAGGAGACAATCTTACTGGAGTCTTCCTCCAGTGCCCGCTTACTCCTCCTGTGCCTGGGGCATTGCTGTCAACAAAACCAAGGGAAGGGTGATGGGAGCAGAGGGCAGGGGAGAAGCCTGCTCTGGGGGCAAGAGCTGTCCTGGTGGTCTCCCCCAGCAGAGGCACAGTTGGGGCTGCAGCCTGGGGGCAGTCTAGACTCCAGAGCACGACAAAAGTCAATTCCTGAAGGACCTGAGCCTGTTCTTCCCCAAGTCCTAGCATAAACCTCTCCTCCTGCAAATATCCAACAGACAGAGGGAAGAGGGAAAGGAGCTCTCTGGTGGGTTCAAGCCCTCGTACCTTTAGTTCAGGGTGCTGGGATGAGCTCCTGCAGCTGGGAGGTGTTTATTGTGCTGAGGCACCCAAAACCAGAGCAGAGCCCCTTCTCCAAACAGCAGGCCAGGAGAAGGGAGGTGCCCCTACCCAGGCAGACCACCAGGAGAGCTCACCTTGGAACAGGGCTCCAGGCTGTCGGGGACACAGAGCCGGACACGGCAGTGCAGGAACACCTCGGGGTAACCCACAAACCGAAACATCTGGAAGCTGAACTTGGCGGTAGTGCTCTCTCCGATAGCATTCAGGTATGTCACTGTCTCATCATGGGGACACCTGGGACACGATGGCTGAATCAGCAGGTGGCAAATAAGGGGGAGCATCCCAGCCTGGGACACCAGAGCACACAGCCCCCAAGCTTTGCTGAACAGGACTATTTCTGTCGGTGCCAGTGGGGATGCCTTTCCTTGGCACTCTGCATTGTGGGATGAGCTGCCACCAGCACAGGGCCTGGCTTGTGTCTTGCTCTGTGGGGCCTCAGCTGCTCTGCAGGGGCAGACTGGGCCTGGCTGTGGCTCCAACTTCCTGCATATCTGCGTTACTGGCTTAACTTGGCTGCAGCCAGCTCCAATGCAAGCTCTTCAGCAGATACCTCTATGCGCATCCCGGCAAGGTTTCCCCTCTCCCTTCCTTGCCCTTTGCCTCACCAGCTGGCCAGGGGTGATGCTAGAGGGAAGGCAGCACTATTGGCAGCAGAGCTGGGTCAGGAGAGGGAGCACAGTTCAGAACAGTTAGGGGGCTCATCTATGGGGCTGGTCCACCTATTCAATGATGGTGTCCTTCATAGGTTCCACCTATGATGGTGTCATTGTTCATTGCTCCTGCACAGCAACCTGTCCTTAGCGCCCAGCAAAGAGATGTGATTGTGTTCACGGTGCAAGGACACCAGATGTACCAGGGGCACCTCACTCACCCCTTCTCAATGAGCTCGTGCCGCATGTCCTGGTAGGGATCGGTGCTTGGTGTAGCCCAGCAGTCCTCAACACTCAGCAGGTAGTATTTGAGCTGCTGCTGTCCTTCTATCTTCAGCAGGACATAGAGTGTGTCCGTGATGGGGATGGCTGTGGTTGGCAGGTGATAGGGCTGGAGGTAGGAGGGAGTCTTGTACAGCCTCATGCTGACGTTGAAGTGTCCTTCTCTGACCACGAACTGCACCAGCCTGAGAGGAGAGGAGGAGAGGTCACAAGCAGAACAAGAAGGCAGGAAGGATGTAGCACAAGTCAGGCCATTGGCACCGGTGCACTGACTCTGACCGTGCGTATGCTCCCAGGCGGAACCTTGTGAGATCCAGGTCCCGAGCTGCCTCCTGGTTGTCCTGCACCATGTACAGACAGAGGCAAGGCGCTCCAGGGGTTCCCACTGACCCAGTGACATCTATGAGAAAGGCAACCCAGGGGGTCCTAACCTGCACCTCCACCAGGGCCTGCTGGGGGCATCTTCTTGTTCCCATCCTTTATATTTTGGCTAGCTGGTTTCAAGCAGTGAGGATAGGAGAAAGGTAGATTATGTGTGCCCCTCTGGCTCTGTCCCAGGCCAAACCTTGTGTTGAAAAACTATGTTGGGAAGAGAAACGGAGACACTCTGATGTGGCATTGCTCTCAGAGCTCTCTAGTGGCTCCCCAGGGCCTTTGCAGATCACGTCATTGAAGGCAACAATGAACTTGCTTTTCTCCAAGTTCAGAGCTATCATGTCAGCAGCAAGGTGAAGAGGGACCACTCACTTGTCAACAGCAGTGAGAGCGAAGGGCAGTTTCACCACCTGCTCGTAGGCATAGATGCAGGAGAAATGCACCTCCAGCTGAAACCTCCGGGAGATCACACCTCCATGCTCTTCCTGCTCTGACTCAATGACATTGGAGTACGACATATGGGAGCTATTTCGCTGGAATGACACAGAAACCAAGTCTCCAGACCATGTCTAAGTTCATACACAGAACAATAAACTCCGGTTCAGATGGTGCAACTCAGCTGTAGCTGTTCCAGGCCTCCTACATGTCTGCTGGGGTTTTTGCTGAAGTTCCATGTCCAGAGGCAACCATCACCGGAATAGGCAGGAGTCAGCATAGTGACCACAGGTAAGGGCCCTTCTGTGCCTGGTTTCTCTGCACCAGTTCCTCTGCACCCTCCCTGACCCATGAATCAAGTGAGGGACCAAGGGGCTATAACCAGGGCTGCAGAGCTCAGAGGATGCTGCCAGAAAGCTGAGGGCTGTTATCAGCTAGTAAAGAGCACAGTGAGACTTCTAATGCTCTGCTAAATAAGACAAGATGTGCTGCCAGCAGGGGTTTGCTGGAGGCAGAAGAGCTTTCTGACAGCCCCTGGGGAAGCCTTCCAAGGGGAATGAGAACTTTATAGCACCCAGATATAAAAGGAAAAGACTTCGGGGCTTCCTCTTGCTGTCCCCACTCAGCATGTCTGCTCCTCTCACAGCTTCAGAGCTAAGGAAAAAGGCTCTGCTGGATCCTCACCTGAATTATTGATCCACAGGCAGTGTGGTTTTCACCTGTGAGAGTGGCTGCAAAAAAAAGCTCATCGTCTTCTTCCATTTCTGAGACCTTGCATTCCTGGTTCTTCAAGTGGACAAGTTCCCGGGGGATTTTCAAGAGTTCAAACACCTCCTTCCTCACCATCATCTTCATGTGCTCTTCCTCACAGGCCAACTTCAGTACCACATCTGGGGGAAAAAGCAATCTGCAATACCAATAAGGAAGAGGCCTGAAGGAGCCCTAGGTCATAGAATCATAGCATCGTAGAACAGTTTGGGTTGGAAGGAACCTTAAAGATCACCTTGTTCCAAGCCCCCTGCCCTGAGCAGGGACACCTCCCACCAGACCAGGCTGCTCAAAGCACCGTCCAGCTTGGCCTTGAACATATCCAGTGATGGAGCATCAGCAGCTTCCCTGGGCAACCCGGGCCAGTGTCTCACCAGCCTCACAGCAAAGAATTTCTTCCTAATATCTAATCTAAATCTCCCCTCTTTCAGTTCAAAGTCATTACCCCTCGTCCTATAGCTCCACTCCCTCATGAAGAGTCCCTCCCCATCTCTCCGGTAGCTAGGTACTGGAAGGCTGCTATAAAATGTCCCTGGAGGCTTCTATTCTCCAAGCTGAACAATCCCCACTATCTCATCCTGTCTTCATAGGAAAGGGGGCTCCAGCCCTCTGATCATCCTCATGGCCTTCCTCTGGTCCCATTCCAACAGGTCCATGTCCTTCCTGTGCTGAGGACTCCAGAGCTGGATGCAGTGCTCCAGGTGGGGTCTCACCAGAGCAGAGGGCTAGAATCACCTCCCTCACCCTGCTGGCTACACTGCTTTTGATGCAGTCCAGGACACTGTCAGCTTTCTGGGCTGCCAGCACACATTGCTGGCTCATGTTTAGCTTCTCTTCCACAAACACCTGCAAGTCCTTCTCCTCAGGGGTGCTCTCAATCCATTCTCCACGCAGCCTGGACTTGCGCTTGGGATTGCCATGACCCAGGTGGAGGACCTTGCACTTGGTCTGGTTGAATTGCATGAGGTTGCCATGGGCCCACCTCTCCAGTCTGTCCAGTTCAGAAAGGCTCCAGGTCAGCTATGGGATCACACCGTCCCACCAAACTCAACAGACCTGCATTCCAGCCTTGTTGGACGCTACTGGTAGAGCTCTTCAAAGACACTGGGCAAAAGACAAACCTTTGGGAACGTGCAGAAGTTAATGTGGGTCTGTGATTTGGTACTGGTTGCCTAAGATCTGCACAAGTCCATGGCCGCCACTACCCTGAACAGTCCTTAGGCCTAAGACATCAAAAGCAGATGTCGTGGGTCTGACTCCCTTCAAGGGCTGTCTACAGAATCATTGCAGTGGGACAGTGATTCCCACTTTCAGATGAAAAAGACATGGTTTTAGGCCAGGAGCCAAAGGAGCTCCTTTGGAAGGAAGGAGCCTTCACTGTAGCCAGGATGGAGTGCAAGTGGTTGTGCCGAGACCACAAGACAGCTGTGCTCTGCAGCATGCCGGATTGTCCTGGCATGACTACACCACAGCATGGCTTCTTGACAGCCAAGGCTTCCTTCTTACAGGAATTAAGACTTCTGGGGAGGAAGGAAACAGCCTGTGACTAGATCTTGTACCAACGTGTAGTCAGGGCA
>NW_015090776.1:3984081-4004982 GCF_001431845.1 Calidris pugnax | reverse complement strand
GGGGTGGGGGGGGGGGGGGGGGGGGGGGTAGAATGCACCTGGAGCCTGCAGTGAAGAGCAGGGGTAACACCAGTGCACCATGCCCATCACCCTTCCATCTGGTGCCCATGGACAGAATGGGGAGGGTTCACCAGCATCCCCAGCCCTACCTTGGCAGAACGAGCCTGTGAAGCCTGGTTTGCAGCTGCAAACTGGTCTGTCCTCCATCACCCGGCAGTTCCCCTGATGCTGGCATGGGTTTGGCAGGCAGGCATCTGGGCTCCTCTTGAAATGGAGGGCAAGCCCTCGCCTTGAGTCACGTGGCCTTGCCAGCTCACCTGCAGCAAAGGAAAGGCGAGCAAGCTGAAACACAGCAAGAATATCTTCCCAATGCGAGATGCAAGTGAACTAGCCCCACAGCGTGAAGCCCTGCCCAGCTCGCACGGGCTGAGATCCTCACTTAGAGCCAGAGCAGACACATCTGAGGAACAACCTGACACCTCAGCTTGCCTTGGAGGATGTGATTGAGAGTCTGGGAGACCTCCTCTGCATGGCCATAAACTGGAACAGAGCTATGGAGCCTGGCACCAGCTAGCAAGGAGAGCAGTGGCACATCACAGCACCTGTGCCCATCTCCATGGGTTATATTCCACACACGGCTGGGATGGCGAGCTTGAGTTTCTGACTATTTTGCACCCTGGTTCCTGCCCCCACTGAGCCCTGCTCTGTTGTCCCCCCCTTAGCAGCCTTCAGCGGTGCCCAGAATGAGGAACCTGGACACAGATCAGGTGAGGGTTTGACCTCTCCTTTCCATACTACTCATCTGTGACCTAGCAGGGACAGTGTACAGGGATACTCACTCTTGTTGCCTTCACAGCCAGCCAAGCAGAGGGCAGAGACCAGCAGCAAACATCTCATAGTCCTTTCCTGTAAAAACAAGCAAGCTCTGGGTCACTCGGATTTTTAGGATGCTCACTGGTGATGTTCGCAGTCATACAGAAAGAGCCAACACTCAAGCATCGGTACGATAATTTCTGTACTGTATTTCCTCCAAAAACTCTAGGTTCAATGGCACAAAGTCATTTCCTATCCTAAAGGCTCAGAAACACCTCCCCGCCAGGCTAACACAAGGGTCATTTAGGTAGCTATTCCAGAAAGGGGGTGGGAGAAACCAGACTGCGAACCTGCAGGGATATGCTGACAGTGATAAAGCCACATTTCAGTAAGAACAGGCACTTTGAGTAAAACTGCACAGCCAAGGCTTCAGTACAGGCTCCCCGGAGAAGAAAGGAGTTTCCCTCTTCCCACTACAGCTTTTTGAAGAGACAGAATTTGCAATAGGATCCTTGCTTTTCCAGTAACTCATACTCATAGCAAGGAGGCAATGAGATTAAAAAAAAAAACCCAAAGCCTTGAACACAACTAAAATTAATGCTACAAAGCCACAGATTTAAGTTGATCTTCCCTATTAGTATAAAAAATGGATTTCTTTAGGGAAATTAATGGCAACGGTGCTGGATGAGCCCTGGACACTGGAGTCTCCTTATCACAGATATGGGTACTTGTCAGCTGGGGCCGGCAGCTGGAGCAATGCTCTGCCACCCCTCTGCCCTGCAGGTGCACGGAGAGTGGGTCAAAGCCAATGCCAAAAGCCTCACTCTGCTCTGGCAGCACATCGCGTACCCCCTCTGCCTGACTCCACGCGGCTGTAACCACCAGACCTCATGACAAGGAGGGTTTATTCCTTGCTCTGCTCCAGGCTCACTGCAGCAGTCCTGAGAGATCCCACCAGCGTCAAAATCTCACCTTGTTCTCATCCCACTTACCATCAACAGGCCACTTGATGCTCCTCCACCCCTGGGTTGCTCGTGTGCTCCCGCCACATTGCCTTTTATCACCCTCCAGCAGCTCGTCCTTCTCCCCCACGCAGACACACTGCCTCCGCGATTGCACAAGAGTCAGTTTAGCATCCTGCAGCTGGGGAGGAAAGGACTCCGCCACACATCCTCCAGCACGGGTGACCCTTCCGATTAGCCAACGGCTTGTGAATGCTGACCCAATTCACGGCCTTGATGGGATCCCAAACAGGGGCAGTATCTGCAAAATCCCCCGGAATCTTGGGTTTTGCCCATCCAACTGGTTTCACGGCCCCTGCTTTTGACGCAGCAATAACAATGGATACCACAGCGGCACACGCGAAGGCCAGATAACTGTGTGTACTGAATCGAGGGGTTTGCAACCACAACGTACGTTTGCTTTGGATGTTTTGTAATGGCTTCTGTCATCTAAGATCCGGTGAGAAGTACCGGTGAGAGATGGAGGAATGAGGAACTTGGTCCTACCACACTTGGGAAACAGTAATCAGCTTCAAACAGCAGCAATCATTCAAAGTGATGCTTCTTGATTTATATTGACTACACTCTGTGCGTCCTCAGAGCTTTAATTGCTACAGCCACCACAACATAGCTGCAAATGTGAACATCCATCCATCCGTCCAGTTTTTTCCTAACCACAATGAAAACGAGAAAACAGAAGTGTTAAGCACCTGACCCTGCTGACAGCTACCGATTTAAAAAAAAGGAAGAAAAAGAAGAAAAAAAAAAGAAAAAAGGCCTCCTGCCATCCCCTGCTGTCAGCTTTTGGGTGAGAATCTCTGCATTCCATTATTTATTTTAGAAAGTAATTAACCGGGGCATAAGCTTGCAGAGACTCACTTAGAGATGCAAAGGCAGTGCAGCCTGCAGGCTGAGAGAGCAACAAAGGAAAATGATGAAGAATGCGGGAAGGGGCTTTTTTGTGGGTTTGGTTTTCTGTTCTTTTTTTTAAAGAGAGTGAAACTCGGTAAGTTTACAAGCAGCCTTGTGGCCTCTGAGGGGCTGGTGGCAAAGCCATCCTGGCAGGCACGGTTTAGCCGCTTCCCCTTTATTTTGCCCAAAAGTCTTGTGGAGGGAGGAGGCTGCCACCATAAATGTGCCTTCTCCGGGTGGCTGTCGGGAGCTTTCAGCCTGGGGGAGACTCAAGAGAGCGGGCAGGGAGGGCTGGGGCAGCCGAGAGGGTGCGGGAGCCCCGGGGGGCAGCCCGGGCTCGGGGGCGGCTTGCGGCCTGGGGGGAGCCCTGAGGGCAGGCCGAGCAGGCCGCTCGTGCGGCGGGCGTTGCCATGGTGCGCGGGCCCAGCGGCGGCGGTGAGGCCGGGGGAGGCGGCGGTGAGGCGGTGAGGCCCGGGGAGGCGGCGGGAGGGCCGGGGAGCAGCCGCTGCGGCTGTGGGGGCCGCGGGGTGGAAGGGTGGCGCAGAGGCCGGGGAGCAGCGCCGGGCCCCGGGACACCCCCGTGCACGGTCTGTGCCTCCCTCGCGCTGTCAGCTCCTCAGGAGGTCAGCCTGACCTCAAGGAAGGGGAAGCAAACAGCCCCGAACCCCCCTGAGATGTCATTAGATAATATAAACAGCGCTCTGTCCTTGGAGGCTGCTGACTCTGCTGCAAAACGTACCCTTCCCTTCAAGGCCCCTGAGCGGCCGGCCGGGCTCAGAGCAGCCCAGAGGCATGGGCTGTGTGGGCTGTCAGCGGGTGCCCAGCGATGTCCGGAGCTCCTGGGAGCTGCTTCCCAGCCAGCAGCATCCCAGGCAGGACAGAGGATGCAGCATTTGCACGGGAAGCAGGGGCTGGACATGGGGATGTGCTGTCCCCCTACTGAGCCAGGCTCCCCCTGTTCTGCTGCCTACCCCACTCTTAGGGGGCCAGGAACATGCAGCCACTTTTTTTACCAAGCCCAGCCCAAACTCACATTCAGTGCTCACCCTTTACTGTCACACTTCCGGCTGCTTCAGCCATGCTCACCTACTAAATTCCAGGAGGGAATTCTGCCCATCTGCTCTGCTCTGGTGAGACACCCCCCCTTCCTCCAGCTGCCTCCAGTTCTGGGGCCACCACCATCAGAAGGACACTGAGATGTTGAGCTGTTGGAGCAGGGCCAGAGAAGTCCATGGAGATGCTCCAAGGGCTGGAGCCCCTCTGCTGGGAGAGGGGGCTGAGAGAGTTGGGGGGGTTCAGCCTGGAGAAGAGAAGGCTCCGGGGAGGCCTTGGAGCCCCTTCCAGTCCCTCAAGGGGCTCCAGGAAAGCTGGGGAGGGACTCTGGATCAGGGAGGGGAGCCATAGGACGAGGGGGAAAGGTTTTAAGCTGAAAAAGGGGAGATTTAGGTGAGATCTTGGGAGGAAATCTTTCCTTTGAGGGTGGTGAGGCACTGGCCCAGGTTGGCCAGAGAAGCTGTGGCTGCCCCATCCCTGGAGGGGTTCAAGGCCAGGCTGGACGGGGCTTTGGGCAACCTGGTCTGGTGGGAGGTGTCCCTGCCCAGGGCAGAGGGGTTGGAACTCGATGATCTTTAAGGCCCCTTCTAACTCTAACCATTCTGTGATTCCATTATTCTAAAACACTACAGCCAGAGTGCAAGTGTTTCTGTGTTGCTGTATATCTGATGTATATCCCTTAATTCACCCTGGTGCATGCATTTCTTCTGTGCCCAGGAGGAGGCAGAATGGATGTCCTGGAGGAGAAGGAAGAAGAGGAGCAAAGAGAAGAAGAAGAGCTGAAGGCTTTGGAGATCAGTGATAACCTCCAGGACTTGGAGATGAAGGTGTCTGTAGAGCAAGTCTGCATCCCAAGTGATGTACCGTAAGTCACGTGTGTCTGTCAGTTACTGGGATGAGCAGAGACGGTCCCTGTGGGGCCCATGGGGAGATGGCACATGTGTGGGTGGCACATCTGGTCCCCTGGCACAGGGAAGGGAATGAGCAAGTTTCGCATGTTGTCCAAGAGTGGGCACGTGAATAAAACAACTCACTTCATTGTACATTCATTTGCTGCTGTATCATGATGCTATATAAAGATGCCTGAGTCTCCGGGTATATTTCAGCTCAGCATCACTCCAGAGAAGCCTGGCTATGACAAAATCATATCCTTGGATATGATCCCCATTTTTTTCCCCTGGGAAACAGGGAGCCCCTGCCACGTATTTGATAGCAGGCCATCTTGCCGGAATTGCTTTCCGACTTATTACCCATGTCTCTGTCTCCTCCTGCCCTGGAAGTGATTTTAACTGAAACTGATTTTCAATTCAGCTCCATTGACACATCCCAATTACCATCCTCGTACAAGACAAATTCCCTGAATGAAGAGAAGCTGCTGCGCATCGCTGACCATTTCCTTCAGCAGTACACTCACCTCTGTCCTGACCGCAAACCGCTCTTCCTCCACCCGGTCAACGAGTGTGGCGTGGAGGTATGAGGTGGTGTGGGGCTGGGCTACAGTGCAGGGAGCACTCGGTTTCCATAGTGTGGAATGCTGGGGAAGGGCAGCAGCGCTTCCTGCCCTCCCTCCTGGCCAAAGGGAACGGGAGGCCACTTGCCATGCCCTGAGCAGGCACCCTGAGCAGGCACACAGCACCCTGGGAACACCCTGGCCGTCCAAATCCACAAGCACTTTGTACCACGCACGTGGTGATGGTGCTATGTAGGCTGCAGGCAGCTTGCAGCCTTGCAGCGTGACGCTTAGGAAACAGGAGAGACCACAGAAACATAAAGGGAAGTAAAAGAAACACATGAAGTAGTTAAATCTTAGGCTTAATCACAGATATGGAATCTCGATCCAGAGTTAGGTCTTAATCCGAACTTCTTAGAAGTTACAGGGAAGGAAGTAAATCTGGAAGTTTGTGCTCTGGTTAAGCTGCACAACTCTTGTCTAGTTCTCAACTTGATGCTCCCCTGGGCATCTGGAATTGCTACTTTGCTCCATCTTTCCCCAAAATTTATTGTATCATTAACATGCAAAGCAAAAAATGCTGGAGGATGTAAAAGCTGGGTGGTAGCTATTTGTCTTACTTGAAACCTTAGAGAAGAACTGTCTTGTATCTGTAATGTGTCTGGGATGAGCTTGAAGTTTTAGCCACAGACAAGCAGACAGCCTCTCAACCCCATGCAGTTTCCATCTCAGAACAGGCGAAGAGGATTCCTGACACTGTTGATATGCTCTAGGGAGGTCCTGAACATGAGCTGTGACATCCAGGGGTGGCCAAAGGACGGCTTTGGATGGGAGACTCTGCCAGGCATCTGTTGGCTAACCAGAGTTCTCCTGTTGCCCTACAGAAGTTTGTGAGCACAACGGTGAGACCAACCCTCCTGCCTTATGCAGAGCTGTACCACTGGGATGGCTGTGCCAGCTTCGTCTCTGATTACCTCACCATGGAGCCCCTCAAGTCCCCTATCACACCGGTAAGAAAGGGGCTACAGTCCCATCAGAAACAACCCCATGATGGAGGTGACAGCAGGACACAATGTGGAAACCATAGTGGCTGGGATTACAAAGGTCTTTGAGCCCTCCATCATCCTCTCATTACTTTGGCAACCCCCCAGTTTTCCCAGGCCCTGTGCGCACCGTTTGGACCCGTAATCCCAGTATGGTGTAGTGTTGTACCTGTGAAGTAATTGAGCACCATTTCTACAAGACTGGCCTGACCTTGTTCTTGGTCACCCCAGATCTGGTCTGCTGTGGGTTGCAATGGCAGACAAGCTTCCCTTCCAAAGGCCTTGGAACAAAGGAGCACATAAAGCCCAGGGGATGATGCTTGACCTCAGCGACCAGTTCTTAGGAGCTTTAGACATTTCTATCCCAATTTTAGGGATATTTTGGGGTGGCTGAAGGGAGATTTCTACACTGGCAAGAAGAGGTGATATCAGTTAGGGCAAGTTCTTGGCTAGTGCCAATCAGCTAGGCCCAAGGGAGCATGCTCTTTGCTAATAAGGATGCTGATGCCCTGCAAAGTGCCCCAAATGGTCTACACCAGTTCTGTGCTGGCCGAGTGTGTCCCAAGAGTCCCGGGGTCTCAAGAGGAACTCTGGCACTTTGCAACCACACAGAATGTATCTCCATTTAGCAGATGGAGACCGCCTTGATCACCTAAGCTGATGTCCAAGCTCTGGGAGTAGACTGTCTACGTAGAACCTCTCCATATGCAGTATGTGCATATTGATCCCTTTGCTTGGTCACTGGTGAGGGCCAGAAGGGAATGTGTTCCCTCCTTTGAATTATAACTTAGCTTATGGGCCTTCTGCTTTGAAATGCTGCAGACAGATCAGCTAGACGTGGAGGTAAGCCCCACGCCAGAGTTGAGGCTAGCATTAGATTTTCAGCAATTTGACAAGCCTGTCCTGCCCATCTCTCCCCATGGTTAAATTTGTCACCAGACTTGGGGTCAGAATTTCTTCAGATCGCTTTAGTGAGGGGGGACTTTTGGGCTCTGTGGCATATATAGGAATTTCATATAAGATTCCCTATGGGTGCAGAGGCCAGGGATGTGGGCAATGCCCTCTCTCTGTCTCCTGCTTTCTCCCTGGTGTGTGTTTCAGCTTCACAAGACAAGCACTGAGAACACGCATCTCTCTCTTTCAAGCCCAGTTCGCTCTATTCCCCAACCACCATCCTGAAATACCAGCGAGGGAACTGCTTTGACTTCAGCGTGCTGCTGTGCTCCATGCTGATCGGGGCTGGGTATGATGCCTACTGCGTGCACGGATATGCCACCCACGAGATGTGCACCCTGGACGAGACTCTAAAACTGTGCCCGCTGCTCAGGAAGCCACAGGAGGTGAGACCTGCAGCGAGCGGGCAGGGAGGCGCCCAGCATTGTATGTGCGGCCTGTTTGTTTCCAGTGAGCTCCAGGGTTGAGCTAGGGGGAACATCTTCAGTTCCACACTGGGTTTCAGTCTGTACCAAGTAGGGACCTCACTAAAGGGATCTTTTGAGTGATTTTCCACAGTGCCTTAAGAGGCCTCTTTGGCTTCACTGAATTCCTGCTCACCAGGTCCAATACTGCAAACTGCCAAGGGTTGGGAACTGGGAGGTACATGTAAGCCATACATTTTCTCCCTTCTCTTGATGTCTGCTGGGTTTCACAGCAATACCCTGCTTTTGTGGAGGCAGGAACCAAAAGAGAGGATGAAGAAGTCCAACAAGTACAGAGTTAAGCCCCCACCAGACCTGCAGAGCAAGTTTGAGCTTCAGCAGGAGGCCAAGAAGGCAGAAACTGAAGCTGCTGAAAAGAACAAGGGAAAAGAAGTGGAGAAGGTCACGGTGAGTTAGTGAGGTCCACCTCACTGTGAACTCCAGGAGCAAGAGCTGAGACACAGGTAATGGCTGACCAAAGAAAGGAGGTCACCACCCTCTGCCACAAAGTATGACACAGCCCTGATCATGGCCATGGGCATTTGGCCTCAAGGAACACAATGTGTGCTGGCACGGGAATATGTGCTGGGTATGTGCTACATCACTCTTCTGAAGAGCGTTTAGGGCCTGGAGATCATTAGAAACAGGCAGAGGAGAGATTAAAATTGCTGTTGGGTTGAACTAAAGTGACAATAAAATGGCAATAATTACTACTCTGTCCTCTGTGCTACAGGAAGTGGAAAAGCCTGAGCGGGACCCTTTGCATGGCTTACGGGTGCATGCATGGGTTTTGGTTCTGTCTGGGAAGAAGGAGGTTCCTGAGACCTTCTTCATCAACCCTTTCACGGGAAACAGCCACAGCACCATGGATGAGCACTTCCTTGGGATCGAGAGTGTCTGGAACCACAGGAACTACTGGGTGAACATGCAGGACTGCCGGAACGGCTGCAAGGTAAATAAGCCCTTAAGCACCCTGTGCCTGGGAGGGACAGCTGGGTTAACCTGAGTCCTGGGGAACTCCAAGATCAGTGGTGATCCCAGTTTCCACTTACCGTTCCCTGGGTTGGCTCTGGGAGGTGAGGGAATGGGTTAGAGCAACTTGACCTTGGGGCCATGCATGCCCCAAGGAAGGAGGTAGAAGCATTCCAACAACTTCCTCTCATCTGTGGCAGAGGCACCATGAGGAAAGGGGTCTGCAGGCCTCTAGGCACAGGTGCGGTCTTTGGGGTCCCACCAGCCAGCCAAGCACTGATGAGCCAACCTCACCGAGATCCAGGGCCTGTCTAGGCTCTTTTACCTCTCTGATTTGGGGTCCAGGGCATCACAGACGTGCAGGAGCAGCATTTCATTTAGTGTCAGGCCCTTGAGACTGCCATGTAGTTAAATGGGTTTCTTCTTTATGGCCTAGGATCTCATCTTTGACTTGGGTGACACTATCCACTGGGAAGTTATGCTTTCAGGGAGCAACAAGCCTCTTCAGCTGCTCTCAGATGCTGAGGAGGAAAAGGAGTTATCTGACAGGGACTCGGATGATATGGTGAGTGACCCAAATGATGGCTCTTGTGCAGTGGGGATGCTGTATGGAACTGGTGTGTTCGCAGGCCTGCCTGCTGCCCTCTCCAGGTCGGATCATGACTGCTCTAATTAGGCTTTGGTTGGCTCCTTAGATTTCTTCTCCATCTTGAATAGTTCTGGTGTTTTTTGAAGCAGGACCCCAGGTGGTACTTCTGGTGTCCTAAGTGGCTAGGGATCTCTACAGGCCTCCAGTGCATTGATATTCTGGACACTCTTTCTCTGCTGCTCAGCACCATCATCTCCTGACTGCTAGATGGAGTTGCCAGCAAGGTGTAGAAATAATGTATGTACTCTAACAGTTTAAAAAATGCTGTCTACTGGAAGAAAAAATGTTGTGTTTTCCTGGTGGGAGCACACAGCATGATAAAGCAGGCATCACACCAGCACAGCGGGACAAAGGAACAGTACATTCCCTCCTGTTATCTATACTTCTCAGCCTGCACTCCTAACTGGGGAGCAAAGTGCCTTCCATGGTCTACGTCAAACAAACTGGTCATTCGTTTGAGTGCTGATTGTCACCCTATCCAGCATGACCGTTAGCTAGAAGGTAATTTCATTAAACTGGAGTAGGGCTCCCCTAACTGTGCCACCGTGTTCCCCAGAACCAGTTTTGTGCTAACTGGCCTCTCATCGCTGCACTGCATTCTTTAGAACCAAAATGCCTCCTGCCACAGTAAGGGAAGCTGCCAAAAATGCAAATCTCTGCTTCTGTTTCAGCAGGAAAAGGAGGAGGGAGATAGGAGTTTTGACATGCCACCTTCGTGGGTAGCCCCAATTCAGATATCTCCCAGAGGTATGTATTCTTCCTTTGCCTTTTGCTTGCCCCCAGCTAACGTTTTAGTGGATCTAGGGTATTTGTTTATCTTGCTCAAGAGTTCTCCCCTCAGGATGAGGGTACAGCAGTGAAGTGCAGAAGATGAAGGCAGCAACAGCTATTGGTTTGAATGCCTGCCCTCACTGCACTGTCTCATCCCCCTGCAGACAGACACACACACTGTGTTTTCCTGCTAGCTGAACAATTTTACCAGGGATGGACTTTCTGTTACCGCTATGCACAAGGGACTGCCCCTGCCCTATCAAATATTTGCTTTGGGAGAGAAAAGAGTTATTATACTGTTATAACATTATAGCACAACAGGCAGGGTCTGAACAGCTTTACTGGCAGCTGAACACAATCAATAAATACATGGTTTCTCTTAGACCACATTTTTCTCCCTCTTGAATTATATTTTCCTGAGGCTGAGTACAAGGGAGTCAGTTTTTCTGACACCTCTCTTGTCCACTGCAGAGTTTGAGACCCGCTGTTCCGAGGGGAGGAAGGTGATCCTGTACAAGAAAGCAAAACTGGAGAAATGGGCACCATACCTGAATGGAAATGGGCTGGTGAAACGCCTCACCATCTACGCAGACTTAGGCTGTAAGAGGCATGAGGGAACACACTGGATGCACTGAACCTGGGGTGTGCTGATGGGAAGTGGGGGGCAGGCACTTTCTGCCAATCTCTCTTGTGCTTTCTCATCCTCCTTTCACCTTTGTGAGGGACTTACCTACTGTATCTTCAAACGCTTCATCATGCTCACTGGCTGTCAAGCCCCAGAACTTTCCAGCATTGATAGGGGTGCCTGACAGAGTTTGAATCTGTTCTACACCCCAATGGCGAGGCTGTTTGTCTTGCACGTCAGCTGCTTGGATTTCCAGTCTTCAGAGAAATGGAAGGCTGGTTTGATTTGATCCAATAGCATCACTATTCCCACTGGAATTGACAGGAGCCATAGAAAGAGGTAGCTATGGGCGGTGATATTTCTGTACTCCAAAGCATTATTCTTCAACAGCTGGTCCAAGACACTGTGTAGATTCCTAAAAGGACATACAACGTCCTGTCCTCAGCCCTCTTGGACAGTGTACTGTCTCCATCTCTTTTCTCTTCATTAAATATTTGGGATAGAATTTCTCTCCCCTAACTGTAATCATCTGGTGTGCCACCTTCTCCCCCTGAGCTGATTAGTTCTTGTTGATGGAGGGGAATAAACCCTCTTAAGGTATAATTCATCTACTCAAATGTAGATTAGGATTCATCTACAAAATGCCCTTGGGCACAGGGCCAGTTCCAGTGGCTGTCTGATGTGTGCTTTGGCTGTATCTGGACACATGGTGCTTGTGCAGACACTGAGAATTCATCAGGTGAGTCTTACCACCTCCAACAGAGTGACATAAAGGTTGTGAAACGGTTTGTCTCCTGCCAGGCACTGAAGTAGCGGAGGTGAGGGAGTGGTTCAAAAACCGAGAAGACAGGTTGGAGATGAGAGAAGTGAATAAGCAAACACAGCTGACCACAGATTACTTCAGTCCAGGACACCTCCTCTGTCTTAAAGGTATTCCAGCTCAGCTGAGCAGCAACTGCAGCTGATGGGATTTCATGTGAATCCCTTCTAGCAGTGGCAAAAGCCCAAAGTTGGGGGGGCTGCAAACTTGTGGGATGTATCGCCTATATAAATAATGTGGTCTCTAGTGGACAGGAGACAGTTGGGTTGTTGGCTTCCAGTCCTGAACACTGCTTCCTTCCCAGAGCAAACCAGAAGAAAAACACATACCTATCACATATATAAGGTGATATAATTTACTCTACTTACTAGAAGTGATAGAAGTAGAAACTTTCTCCTTAGGAGTATATTTGGTCTCTCACTGTTGTGCAGCTGGGGAAGAGAAAGTCCTGCATCAAGTCCATTGCTAAAGCAGCATTTCACGCCAAGAGGCTGTCCCCATTCCTGGTTTGGGAAGAGCAGGATCCAGGCTCCACTCCCTCACTACTGCCTTACTGTGTAAGGAAGGCAGTGGCCCTGCAAAGCTGTCCTGCTGCCCTTAGGCTGTGGAATATTGGTACAGGGCAGTGAGAACATTTCCTTCTTACACTCTTATGTGCATTTGATTTATTGGTGCTGAAGAAAATGAGACGACCTCTGGACACACTTGTGTTCACCAAACTTGCAATCTCTGTTATGTCCTTAGCTCACACCTATACGTCGCTGCAACCTGAGACTGAATATACGATGGAGTTTTACAATGAGGCACGAGTTGATGGACTCCAGAAACGTGTTGAAACTCCAAATGAGATGACAGAGTACTTCGTGGGGCGGGATGACTTCCTGCACGTCCGGTACATGGAGTTTGGCAAAAGACGAAAGAAAATACACTTGGCTGGCACCAGAACTGACATAAACTCCCGGCCTATAGTGGTACGGCCAAGGCAGAAACAGAAAAATATCTGTCACTGTGATATATTTATACTATGCAAAACATAGTGCCTAGGGCTTTAGGTTCATTTTCAGTGGGGACAGCCAAGGCAAAAGTCCAGATGGGATGTCCAAGCCTTGTTCAGCTGCTGTGTCTCACAGTTGCTTGTCTAACAGAGAGCTACAGTGTGAGCAGTTGTCACGAGCTAAATTGAGCAGCTAGAATGATACCAGGAAACTAAGGCTTGGAAAGAGTGTGTCAGAGGAAAGAAAAAAAGCTTGACTAGGATTTTGGAATGATATTTTTACAGGTCTCAAAGCTAGTCAAGTGATTTCATATTCTGAGTCCAAGCTAGTAACATTTTAGGCTTCTGAGGAAGTATCCCATCACTCCAATTAGTTACAAGCAGGTAATCTTCCTCTTGTCAGGTCTGATTTGGAGAACAGAGGAGGGAGGAAATCTGACATCTGGCAGTATGGTTCAAACACTTCACCTGCCAAGACAGAGCCATGCAGGCCGTGGCGTGGCCAGCCTTTGGACTGGCGCCCAGCATGCTCCTTTTTCCTTCCCTATTTTGGGGAATGTGGGAAACTTTGTTGTGCTCCAAAATACCTTGCTTCCTGCAGTACCCTCAGGCAAGGATGCATCCCAAGCTAACTTTGAGCTTGGAGAGCATACTTGGCTTCACAAATAAGAGACTTCTGCATTGCTTTAGGCAGCTTTATGCTTTTTTTTCTCAGGCACAGGAAAGAACAGTATGACAATGGGCCAGGAGGTGCCATCATAGTCCAGGCAGAAAACCCCAAATTTTACCTTAGGTTTTTACCCAACTCTGCAAATCTTGCCAGTTTTCTGTGTTGGCTAACCTACTTCCATCTCTTTGTCTTCACCTCTTATTAGCAAATCAAGGAGTGTTTCCACAGAAACCCAGAAAAGCCTGCTGATGAAGATGTAGCAGAACGTGTATTTCTGATCACAAAGGATATGATCCAACTGACGTATCACCTGAAGGATAACTACATTACTGCCTCAAAGAAGGACTTCTTCAAAGCGGCAGAGGGGGACAGGAAAGGAAATGAAATGGTCATGACCCCAGAAATGTGCATCACGTACAAGGTATGGAGAAGAACTACTTATATTTTGGACTTTTCTTACATTCACAAAACTGAAAGGGAAGGTGGAATGTCAGTAGAAGAACTCCAAGCAAAGCATGACAGACCCCATGGTGTCCCCCTGCTCCATCTGCCCCCCTCCATTACAGACAGCCTCCAGGCTGACAACACAAACGCCATGCTGGAACCGATGGGGCACACAGGGCCTAGTGTAGGGTGAAAGGTCACCTTCCCAGACTTGGTCATCAGGCAGCATAGACACAGCCACTGGGATCTTGCAAGATGCTGGTTCAGGCTCAGTCCTGTGGATTCATAGCAGGGAAGCTGAAATGTCCTCTGCCGTTGTCTCTTGAAGAAGAGACCACAGCAGAGAAGCAGAGGCAGACATCCTGGGTTCTAGCTCCAATTCTGCCGTGGACTTATTGGGTCACATCATTGCTTAAATGTCCCAGAGTTTACCTAAAGGTGCAGAGGAAGATGCTGAGGCATAATGCAGTGCTGGTAGATAGATAGCCTTAAATGAAAGATATTCCAAAAAAAAAAGTGGAGCGCTGTCATTAAGGCAAATTCTCTCATTCAGGGCTGGGGGGAGTCACTCACTAACATGACTGATGTGAGGCTGTAACCAGGGACAGAAGTCTGCCAGCAAATTTCACAGTGATGCTGCACAATTAGGAAAATCAAAGTGAGATTGCAAATACAGGATTTTTTTAATGTTAGGCACGTTTTTTTAAAGTTTCTATTTTCCGTTGGGGAGAATACACAGAACGCAATTGCTGGATGAAAGGTTGCCACCCTTTCATCTCTAACCCTGCCAAACTGCTTCCAACCAAATAACAGTAGCATCAGCAAAGCGCAAGATGTGCCATCTGGCTCACATTACTGATGGATTCAAAATTGAAATGAAGTCTAATAAACTGTTGACCATGGGCTAGATGTTTCATTGGTGGGAATCAGTGTCACTGCATTGACTGTAGCAGAATTGTGCCAATTTCTGTTAGCAGAGTACCTGGTCCATGCACAGAGAGCGCTACTCTCTTTCACGAGCTTATCTGCTTCCAGGCAGGGTCTTCTGAGAAAGAGGAGAAGCTGCTCCATCTGTACAAACTGTTGCAGAAGCTAACAGTGGAAGAGAAGCAGCTGAAGCTACAAGTCCAGCAATCTGAAGCAGAGGTAAGAGGGAGTTGTCACACTGTGGTCAGAGATAGTCAGGCATGGAAACGGTTTCAGCTGGATGGTTGCCAAAGCATCCTCAGCATAAACTGTGATAAAAACAATACTCTGGTGTCATAAAGCCGTTTTCCATACTGAATTATCAAGCCTGCAACTCAGTCATTGTTCAGCAAAGATGTAGCTTTAATGTATTTATGGTGAGTCACACACTTTCCAGCTCCTGCTCTTACTCTTTATTCTCTGGGAAGAAGACAGTTTCAGAGAGCAAATGACAGCATCTAGAAACGTATCTGCCTTTTCCCAGGGAACAAGACCAAAAAGAAAATACATTGTATGTAATGTCATACCTAGTTGCTTGCTAGGCATTTCCAGGAAGGCCTATCCAAAATATTGAAGTGACTTTTTGTGGGAGCAACTGTAGAGAAATACTTCATAAAAGAGATTACTTGTATTGCTAACCACATTGTAACTGGTGTAACAAATTCACGTTCTTAGAAGTCTTTGTAATTACTTCATGATAAGTGCAACCATTCTGAAGGAGGCAAAGCTGTTGGATTTTATTTTTTAAAAAATGTTTTGGTAAGGAAGAGGAACCCCTCAAGGAGCTGGAGAGGGAATCTCTCAGCAGGATATGAATATATTTGTACAGATCTTCTACATTTAAGGGTATGCTACAGTTCTTGTACGCAGCATCTACTCTGTTGGCAGATGAAGCATGTAAAAGTACTGTCATTTTGTGGGAAAGCTGAGGGTCTTTTTTCTGATTTTTTGGAAGGTGTTAAATATTTTGAAGGTCCGTGAGAATGAAGAAACTAACATTAAATTGTCAGTTTCAATTTATAATGTAGAGAAGAATGAAAAGAGAAGACAACAGTATGAAGCCATGGTAGGTAGACCGCATTAATCCCAGTATTTATTACATGTACACAAAGGCAGAGTAAGCCTTTTCTGTCTGAGGAATTATCTCTGAAGAGCATTTTGTATCATTAAAATATACTAGGCCAAATCCCTAGCAGGTGTAAATCAGCACAGCTTAAGTTGACTTCCCATGAAAGCATAACGTGATCATGCCGTGACCTTCTGACTTTCTGCAAAAACTTGCATTACTGAAAAGGGTTACAGTTTTATTTTGTTTAGTTAATAAAGAAAACAATTAACAAGGAGTAGTTTATAATAGGGATTATGGAGGGAGTATGATAATGGATTCCAAGCTTCATCTTTTTAGCCAGGGCTCATTTTATTAAGCAAATATGCATTTCTTTATGTGATATAAATTGATTATTTTCTTAGTTTTCATTATTACTTGCAAAGCCAATTTTGTTCCAGGATCTCTGTTGAGGAATTAATACCTTATGACTGTTGTGGACAAATACAAAAAGATTCAAGAATAATTACTTGCAATTTTTCTAGATCTCCAAGATGATTCTTGTGAATGATTTTTAGACTGAGCTTTCCTGAATAGAGAGGTTATAAAAGGTGATACTAGGTTTCATGCCAGACTTCTGGCGTGAAACACAAGCAGGAGCAAAGATCCAAGCACCAGCTGTTTGCCAGCCTGCAAGCTGGTATCACTCACAATACCCTGTCCTCATCCATTTCTGTCCAAATACAAATGCATTTTGTAAAACTCTTCTTGCACCTCACTGGATAACACGTGAGAGATATCTCTGCAATCAAGGAAATTAGAAGAAATGTTAAAAAGGACAATAGAAAATAACCTACAGAATAAAACCCGCTTTGGGAAAGGGCTGGTATGCAAAGGCAATGCAAAGCAGTAGTTTTGATCAAACTATAGGAAAAAGAAACATTATTTCCTCCCTGGGGGCAAGGAGGAGCTTTGGTCTTTGCTTTTATTTTGCCTTATCACAGGATGTTTGGGGAACAAGTAAACGGGACCATGACTCTCTCTGTCCTTTTATCTCCAGAAGAAGACAAGGGAGGATGACCTCCGGGGTCCAGGGGAACAGGATCTGGATTACCTAGCGCCTTTTCTTATACAAATCGGCCACAAAGAGAAAATGACCAAGGAGCGTGCCCTGCGTGTCAGAGATGACTGCCTGACTGATTTTAAGAACCGTCTCATTAATAAAGCTAACATCATCCAGGCTCGCTTGGAAAAGGTATTCCCAACCACAATCCAGGATGTGCACAGTACTGGAGTCTCCTCAGAATCACAGAATCTTCTAGGTTGGAAGGGACCTTAAAGATCATCTTGTCCAACCATCAACCTAACTGACAAAAATAGACACCCGCACAACAACCAGGAAGCATCATCACTACCCCATACCCCCAACCACTACATCACCCTGTCTTTTGAACACCTCCAGGGATGGGGCCTCAACCACCTCCCTGGGCAGCCCATTCCAATGTCTGTCCTCTGTACTGGCAGGAGGGTAACACATATCTCTGACAGCAGGCAAGAAACAAGCCTCCTTTGATTACTTCAAGAGAGCCACAAACATGCCTGTTTTTTTTTTTTTTTTTTTTTTGTCGCTAACACGTGAGATCAAAGAACAATATAGCTCCAGGGTGAAAGTTAATCCCTATCTCAATTGGAGCCGATTTGGTTCTCCAGCACTTCTTAACTACAGTAACACAACACATTCAGGTTTCACTGCCTCTCACTGTTCCATGTTTTGATTCTCCTTGTTTTCTTGTTCTATGAAACCTCATCTCAGACTTACTGCCTCCCATGAAAATACACCAGCTCTGATTTTCTGTTTCCTTCTTCTCAGCTGCCTGAACTTTTAAGTTGCATTTTTGTGCCCCTTTGTTCCTCGCTGTCCTCTCCATCCCCCTGACCTCTGGTTGCTTGCTCCCCCAACAGGCGGTGGAAGAGCTGCAGAAGAAGGACCAGTGGTTTCAGAAAAACCAGAATCGGCTCAGTGCAGAGGAGGAGAGTGACTTCCTCACCCGCCGCTCTGAAACCACATTCCACATCCAGATTCTAGCACTGAGGCTCAAGAGGTACTGGGAATGGCTGCTTGAGACCAGGGGAAGTCAGCTGCCAGCACTCAGCACCGAGGCTGTTAGGTAAAGCATTCTGCTCCCTGTCCCACTGCAGTTCATCTCCAATGTTCTCCTTCTCGTTCTAGAGAAAAGCAGGCGGCACCACAGAAATACCTTGCTCTTGAAGAGAAGCTGCGCAACGATCCTCGCCTGGCAGAGCACCTTGATCACACCTAATTTCTTTACTCCTTCACAGCAGACGCTGGAAATCTGTGCTGAAGCCTGTTAGAAGCAGCCTGAAAAGAAAAAAAAACAAATGGGAAGTTTTCCTACTTGACTGCAGTAAATATTTCGTTATTATCAGATTCATGGAGATTGTAATGGACTTGTAGCATTCCACTGTCCTTTTTTCTTTTCCCTCTTTTGTTTTAAGGCCCATCTACAATTACATCAATTGCCTTCTCGTGCAATTCCATCATGGTTGAGATTGAAGCCTGAATGAGACCTTAGCTTTAAGGTCTATTTCCGAAGTTGCTACAAATTATGCACACTCTATTGCAGAGCTTTTCTTCCCCAAACCTACTGACATCAGGAGCAGCATTATTTGAGAATACCGGTTCTTTTCCAACATAGTAATATTTGAACAAATTTATAATTTAGTTTTATAAGTAGCACAAGCAAATGTTTTGAAATTATGAGTTCACAACAAATATAAAAATTCTTTGACCTCATTTAGAGCTATTAACTACAAAACCCAGCAAAAACTAATACTCACATTGGCAAAGTTTGGATTTTAACATCTTTATTTTTCTCTTTGAGTATCTCCACTCACCATTTACAAATATTGGCAGACAGGGTAAAGTGTCAAGAGGAATCCAAAAAGCATTCCAAATCTAAAAAGTCGTAGGCAATCAAGTGTTCTGGTTAATAAGCATTCCCTGAAATCCCCAAATGGAAGTGAGTATGTGTGTGCCATGTATTGGTATTTATGCAAGTCCCTGAGCATGCCAGGAAATAATTTCTGATGTCATCTCTAGCGCATTAGGCACCATGGACACCTGTGGTGGTCCTGCCTACAGTTCCCAACAGCTACAGTCTTCAAGGAACAACCTTTAATGATCACCTTCAGTAAGGACTATATTGATTGCAGCAGGGGGAAGGCAGGAGAGTATTTTGCAGAATACAGCAGAATAAGGGATGTTACACCAGAAATACAGCACAAACCAGATCCGATTATACTTCTTGTTTTATGGTAGCTGCCCATTTTAAGTGTAATAGATACACTAAAGTGCTTTTACAGAGAAACACCCCCCCCCAACTGCCTATTTTATTGCAACAGAGTCATTTTCTCTTGTGTTGTTTCTGTCACATTTTAAGAAGTGAACACAATGTTAAAACCAAAAGCCATCATTAGCTCATTAGGCCTAATCTGAATAGGTGAGTGATTAAAACATACCAAATTACCCGTATAGACAGCCCATTAATTTAGGTGCCACTTGAAGGATGTACTCCATTTTGGGCTCAGAAAGGGAGAAGAGAGAATTGAGTATCTCCTGCGGGAGAGGGCTGAGGTGTTTGACACCCACCACAGCAAATCCCTGGGTCTGGCTGGGCCTCCCAGCTCCCAGCTTTGGAGCTTGGAGATGTTTCGTGACAGCACATCAAGTTCCAAGCCATTCAACAGCTGCAGCAGCCTATTCCACACCAACACACTGACAGCTCTATGTCCCTCCATCAATGCTTGAGTAACGTGGCAACCTGGCACGGACAGAAACAGGCCAGGGGAGGAGAAAGCTCAGAAATGGCTCCCTCTCAGAGAGAGAGGTGTTCCAGTAAGAACACACTACTGAAAAGGAACTTTAGGAACGAGCCAAAATAATTTCTGCATCACAAGGACCATGAATTGCTGAAGGACTGAGGGAGACAGAAACAAAAATAGGAGCAAGCGAGCTTGTGGTTACGAACTCATCAGTGTTAGTTCAATACCAGAAAAGACAACAGAACAAATTAATTTAAAATCCTTTGTACAGGCACTAGGGACATTAGCAACTGCCCCCCCCCCCCCCACCCCCCCAAAAAAAAAAAAAAAAAGTAATCAGCTAATACATATTGTCAAGGACTATCATCAAACCAATTTGATTTCCTCTTTTGACGAAGTAATTGGCTTCAGAGGCAGGGAGGGAGGGCTGCAGTGGCACAACTCCCTCTCATCCAGGCTGGGAGCGCCAAGCACGGCTCCCCCGGGGGGAAAAGTGAGGGCCTGGCTCCCCGGGGGGAGCAGGAGGCGGGGGCTCTGTGCCCGGCAAAAAGGCGCAGACAGGGAGATTGCGAGAGCCCCGCTCCCGCCAGGGCTGCGCTCGTAACACGATTCCCTGGCGAGGGGAACCGTTTCCGGGGGACACACCAGCGCAACAGCCGCAGCCGCCGCCGGGCCCTGCGGCACAAAGGCGAGGAAAGGCCTCTGGGCCGCCTCCACCGCACCCCCTGGCTGGGGCCGCGGCAGCCTCCCCGCAGGGCCGAGAAGGGGCGCTGCTCCACCCCACCGCGCCGCAAAATGGCGGCTCCTGCTCACCGCCCTTTCTATTGGCGCGCTTGAAAGGCTCCCCCAAGAAGCTGCGTGGTGAGTGGCCGGTCGCTCTGCGGTTGCTAAGGCGACCGCCTCTCCCTCGGCTCCTATTGGCCGAGCGGCGTAGGGAAACCGGGCAATGGCGGGGCTCGGCGCGGCGAGGTTCAGGGGAGCCGGCGGCTCTGATTGGCGGCACCGGGCGGGGGCGGGGCGCGGCTCAGGTTCGTTGTGAGGGGCCGGTTGTCAGGTGGCGGCGGTGTCGCTGGGGGCGGGAGGGGAGTCCGGTACTACCGGAGCCGCCGCCGGTAGCGCTGGGGCGGCCGGGCGGGCCTCGCCGAACGCCATCACCAACAACAACGTTCAGGCGTCCCCTGGGTGGCTCCGGGCGCCGCCCGCTGCTCCTCACCGCCCGGCAGCGCTCCCCCCCCCCACGGCACCGCCCGCCGGGCTTCCCGCTGGCCTGTGGCTCCCGCGATGGTCCTCAGCGGTAAGGCCTCACCCCGCACCGACGCCAGGTCCGGCGGCGGGCTGGGCCCGCGCCCCCTGCCCACCGCCTCGGCGCGGCCTTCCCGCGCCCTGCTCCGGCGCGGCGGGGCTTCGCCGTG
>NW_015090776.1:3966469-3983671 GCF_001431845.1 Calidris pugnax | reverse complement strand
GCCGGTGGTTTTTTTTTGCCTGCAGGGTGGCCGGGGAAGCTCGGGTGGATGTCTCGGCGGCGGTAGGAGACGGAGAGGCCTCTCCGGGAGGAGGAAGGCGCTTCTGGCCTGCCCGTCGGAGAGCCATGGCTGTGGCCGTCACCACGAAGACGGCGTGGAAGCTCCGTGAGTGTCGCTGGGCTGAGGGAGGGCAGAGCAGTTCCCCCCCCGCGGGGGAGGGGGGTGGAAGGGGCGGTCTGTGAGAGGAGCCAGCTAATCCCTGTCTTGGGTGTAGATGCCCCGGCCCTCTTCCCAGGCTGCTGACTGGAATTGTTCATGCCTAGAAATCCTTTTTGAAAGCATATCTGCATAGTGGAATAGCGTAGGGCCTTTACATTGCTATTTTCAAAAGGTCACGGCCTGTTTTTTTTGCTGTAATGCCATCCTAAATTTCTAACTAACCCCACACGACTCTCCTGTAGCACAGGAACAACCAAGGGAGTGATGGAAACCTAGCTCCAGAGCCTGGGCTGTGGCAGGAGGTCCCTCAGGGTCGGTTTAGCCCCTTTGGGGTGTCCTTCATTGCTGCTCACTTGTTACAGAAGGTGCACTGAGACCTGCTGCGGGAGGGGTGAGGTGATCTTTGCAGGACCTGTAGATCTCATGCTTTTGAAATTGCTTTGCAAGAGACAGTAAGAATCTGCTGCTTTTATATCTGTTCTTTTTCTTCAGATGGAGAAGTCAACAGTTGCTGACTATAATTTCTAGCTGCTTCACTCATCACTGATGAGGTTTTTTTTTTATAGGAGTTGTTGAGGAAGGCATAGAAGCAATGGGAAGTGATGGGTTATTCAGGGCCTCCAGCTTTAGACTAGTGACTTGGTCTAGAAGTTGGCTAGCAGAAATATGACGTTCATGACTGCTAACACGTTCAGGGAGCTGAGATAATCGACTTAGTAATTTCATATCTTTTTGAGCAGAAGGGCAGTTTGTGTGCCATTCCTGCAACTCCACTTATAGGAAAAGCTGGAAGTTGATCAATATTCTCTTGTAAGTGGGCAGAAGTTCTTGATCTTTGTTTTTGCTAGGCTCTGCCCTGCCCTGCCTGAGCATCCTCTTCAGAGCAAGAAGCGTTCTGAATATTAGACATGCTTTGGTGATGCTAATTAGAAGCTTAGTATTGCTGAGCTGGTGGGTGATACCTGATGACAAATACTTCATTAAAAAAAAGTTTGTGGGTTTAAAGGAATTGGCACTTCACCCAGTGAGAGGATGAAGCTTTCTGGCCAAGGCTGGCACCAGGTTATAACCTGGCTTTTCCAAACAGCATTTTGAGTACTTCAGCAATGACTTTTAAGCTTACAATATATTGTTAAGAATGAAAACAAGAGGAGGGGAGACAGTGGAGCTGCTGACTCACTGATTTCAGCAGCAATGCTCAGCATCCTTTGAATTTTAACTAGTGAGTTGGTCTGTTAATACTAATTGAACTGTTTGTTACTTTCAAGTCTGTGTATACGTAAATACTTTACTTTGATCTTTCAACACAATGCAAGCATATTTTCAGATTTGCCTTTCTCATGTAATTTACAGTCCAGTTACCTTTGTAATTTGAAAGGTATTTCTCCAGCTAAAGTGAAAGTTGCGCAGTTTTGCTTTCAAAAAAGTACTCTGAGAGTTTGAGATCAAAGTACCTGTAATTATTGCAGCTGCCTAATATCCTTTCGGATTAGTGTTGCATGTAAAATGATCAAATTGTTCCTCACACCATAACAATTCAAACAAAAGCTGAGTTGATTGCTACCTAGCCTTTTTACAAACAAGTTTCATAACTATTGGCGTGCAAATCCCATGAACTGTCACAGGAGAGAACTATAAGATGAAGAAGCTGGTAAATACGTCTGCCAAAAAGACCTCGCCAAAAATTTGCTGTAAAAATAAGATGTTTAAGCAAAGATATTCATTTGGCTTCTGTTCGGCCCCAAAATTGGTTTTTTCTGATGAGGGTTCCTTGGAGTTCTGTTGTTGTGAAGCCCTCTGTGTCAGAGCTTCCCCTCAGCCCCCAGTTTTTTAACAAACAGTCTTTTAGTATCAATCACATTTGTTCTTTTGTGCTGTTCAGGCACTTTCCTTCTTTTGTCACAGTTTCACGCTGTGCGTTGCTAAGTTTCACCTGTGTTGCATAGTGGGAATGTGGCAAAGCCTCTGCCAAAGCTCAGAGAAGGGAGCTCCACCTATCCCAGCTGCCAAGCCTGACTTTTTTTGCTGTGTAAGGTAACAAACTGTACTGCTGCTAATCTGCCAGTTCTCCTCAGGTTGGATGCTCTGCTGCTGCTTTCTAGAACAGGATTACAGGGCATTAATGCTAGATGACTCTGGCTGCTGCATATTATTGCAGCTTCAGAGACAGCTTGGCTTCCTGAGACCCAGCTGGGTAAAGCAGCTTCTGTGAGCAGGTTTCCAGAGTTGAGCAAATCTTTTAAAAACTATGGAGTTAGTGAGAGAAGGGGCTTTTTGAAAGCCACATCAGCACTGGAGTCATGAAGCTTGGTCAGCAAACGTCTGAAGTGCAGCAGGCAGGGCCAAGAAGGACTGTTTCAAGCGTGATAATAGCGTGTCTTCTTATCTGAACTGTGGGCTGCTGCAGCTTGTCTGGTGGAAACTGGAAAATTTTTCTGGGAAGACGACTTTTTTAGTCCTTTGGGAAGGATGGGGTGCAAATTGTTATACTAGTCTGTAGTAACTCTTTGTTTTGTGCAGAAGAGATCACGGCTCACAGCAGCAATGTGTCCTCACTGGTTCTGGGAAAAAGTTCAGGCCGGCTGCTCGCAACTGGAGGAGATGACTGTCGGGTCAATGTATGGTCAGTTAACAAGCCCAGCTGCATCATGGTAAGAACAGGCCTGTTCTCCACTTTTGGGGGATGGGAATATTAATTCTGAGGTATGGAGGGTGTGAATGAGGGGGGAAAAAAATGTTGAGTTGTATCCTGGAGTACTTGTGAATAGAGTTTACCAGCACAAAGCTGGATGACCATATTCTAGCTAAAGATAGGGATGGAATTTGGTAACTGGTGAGATCATTGCCCCAGGGAGAATCTGGGCTGTCTGGCTGCTTCAGCTGTGCCAGTGCTTGCTCAGGTAATGAATGTTGTCCTTCCATTACCAGGCTACAGATAATTAAACGCAGTTTTGTACAAGGTTAGTTAGTTGTATAGTGCAAGCTACAGGGGCCAGTTTTATACCCTGAGTTTGCCCTCATCGCAGGAAATATCCCCAGCAGAATGCATTCCCACCCATCCCACAGTCACTGTCAGCACAAAGTTTGTGAGAATAGTTTGCTAATTCGCCTGAGGAAGAGTAATGCTGGGTGCAGCATGTTAGAAAGAGTAGGGTTGCCCCAGTAGTGATCACTAAGGTGCACCATAAATATATCAACAGATGTCTATCCTATATTGATTTTGCTTTGAGTGGGTGTTGTGGGAAACCGTCTTTAGCAAGTGTCCTTTGTCACTTGTTTAATTAACAATGCAATAATATTGTGTTATACTGCCTACAGAAATACCTTCCATAAACCTTGTGAGGAAGAAATCAGGCAGGTGGGGTCAAAAAGGCTAAAAGGAGTATGCATCTACTTTATTTTTGCATTCGTTTACTGAGGTCAAGTGTAAGGAGGTTGAAATGGGTGCAAAAGGAGTTGCTCACCTTTGGCAGTGCTTTGCTTCTTGCCTAGCGTAGCTAAGCTGTGTCTTTCCAGGCCCTTGGTGGTGGCAGGACAGCAGTTTGAAACCAGAGTATTGCCTACCATGAGAAGAAAGGTTAAAGGACTAAATGTCTCTGTACCCTTTCCATGGGAGCAGGGAGCTGTAGCTCGTGCAGTGCCTGGAAACCACAGATGGTAGAAGCTGGTGTTTCTGAGAGGCAGGGACTGACTGGAGCTGCTGAGGGCTTGTGCCATACTTGCGTATCAAAATAATCTTGATTTTTTTGGTGTTTGTGCTGTATTCATCTTTGGGGTTGAGATTGTTAGGATTCCAGATGTGTATGTGTTGGGGAAGAGGGACTTACTAAGTAGCATTGGGACTTGCTTCAAGTGTGAGCTCTCTCTCTAAGCAGTGACAGTTGCAGCTGTAGAGTATGTGGAGGATTTCAGTTGTGTGTGAAATCTGAAGAAAGCCCCATCAGAACAGGCAGCTTTCAGCTGTGCGGGAGGCACAGAGCTAGCTTAGCTATTTAAAAAGACCTATTTAAGGACAGGGTAAAGCATTAATCGACAAGCCAAAAATCTGCAGTAGTAGTATTGTTTTTCTAGAGGTAGTTTTAAACATCCTTGTGTTTTAATTAAATACCTTCATTTTCAAAATACTTACGCAATTTATAAGCTTTTTAGGTGCTCAAGGATGAAAGGAACCGCGTGCATGTGAATTACTACCTTATGTCTCAAGTTAATACTTCAGTAATAGTGCCACGTTATTGCTGTGACACCCGTTGCTGGCAGCACCATACGGCTCCTTGCTTATGTGATGGTTTCGAAGTAGCCCTGCTTTTGCTCTTCCTTTGATTTTGTAACCAGTTCATGACACTTACGTGACCCATTTAGAGCAAATGCAGTGCCATTGCCTTTGCACAGCATAATTTTTATAATGTAAACATGTATCAACTTCGTCTGGGCGTCCACACCTAATGTTTAACTGCCCATGTCTCTGTTGATGCATCCTTTAAAAATTAGTCAGCGTGCCCCAGAAAGTGAGACAGCATGGAAGATATGTGCCCAGTGCTGTATGCAGTGATGGTCTGTAGGATGCTCTACCATACTGGTAGCTGATGAGGAAGACAGACCAGTGGCAAAACCGGGTGGTCCCTGGCTTAAATACTTTAGTCACCAATCGAGTGTGAACAGTGTCATTGTGGACAGGGCTCTGTCAGTAGCTGCTGATTGTGACTGGTGGTTTTCTTTGCAGAGTTTGACAGGCCATACAACGCCCATCGAGAGCCTGCAGATCAATACAAACGAGAAACTCATTGTTGCAGGGTCCCAGTCAGGGTCCATTCGAGTTTGGGACCTGGAAGCTGCCAAAAGTATGTTTCCATGAGTTTTCATTTCTGATAATGCATGCTTTTTGGAATATCCTTATGCTTAGTATCTATGCTGACCCAGAAGGTTCTTGGCAGGTTCCAGGTCGGGAGCCTGGCATTGCTTTCATCTTGATTTCCAACTCCTAGAGAGCTTTTGTGCGCTTCCTGCTGCAACTGTGGAAACGTGTATCCATGCTCGAGCAGAAATTTGTATGTTTGTTGTGGAGACTGATCTGAGGAACTAGTTTCTAGGGTTTTGACCCGAATGTGTTGAAATCTATATTCCAGATGAGTTTCCATGCATGTATCGAGTAACCAGGCATATAGAATTTGTATTCAGAGTCTCAGCTTAAAATTGTCAACCTTAATAAAAGAATCCAAAATTAGATTGGAAGTTTTAAGTATATTAGGTTCTGCACAAGTCCAGGAATCCCCCATTTGCTGATTTCTTGTTCTCGTTCTTAGGTTCTAACTTTTATTTTGTTCCTCAAGTGATTTTTCTCCTCTTTTTGCTCTTGCATGACCAGATAAATAGGCAAAGACCTAATTTCTAGGAAATCATAAAAGCTGTGAACTCATTGAGCTCTGATTCTTTAAACGTCAACTGTTGAGTCATGTTTTATTTATTGCATTTTTCTCAAATCTTTGAACAAGTTTGCAAAGGTGTTGTGAATCACTCAAGTACATTCCAGCAGGAATACCATAAAATGACTGAATATTTCTTATAGGTCACTACAGAAAGAATGTGTATTGAAAATACTTACATTGGCTGAGCTAAGAAGGCAAACAGCAGGTGGCATAAATAATTAAAAGCACTTTTGTCATTCAGACAGCATCAGTTCAGTTATAAAATAGTTTGTCTCTACCAGTGGAGAGTAACTGCCTGAATTTATTAGGAGACCTGTGAGCCAGTGTCTGTGCAAATGACCACTCCAGCTCTGCTTTAAGAGCTAATTTCTGCCATGGGAATCATCAGACTGTCCTGGATGATGGATGACAGAGATTGCCCCTATTATTATCTGAGCAATTTTTCTTCCTCGAAGTTGAGTTCTGCACTCATCTCTTCTTTCAGAGATATAGTGTACCAGTTCTACTGGTCCTTTCTGGTTTCTAGAATTACAAGGGGTGTCACTTGGTTGATGACGTGCTAAAACACTGTGATCGTTTTGTTGTCTCATGCTTCCTGAGTGTCCCTTCCTGGTCTTTGAGATGCTTCTTGCAAGGGGCAGTTGAAGGAGTAGAGGCAAATATTGGAATGTAAGAGGTGGAAGTAGTATGGCTAAACTTCTGCATGCTGTTTGGGGGAAATGTACTGCTATATATTTGTTCCTTATTCCTTCTCCCCGCTCTGCCTCTCCTTTTCCCAGTTCTTCGTACCTTGCTTGGTCACAAAGCGAATATCTGCAGCCTTGATTTCCACCCTTTCGGAAGCTTTGTGGCATCTGGCTCCTTGGACACAAACATTAAGGTAAAGCTCAGCTTCCCCTAGAGATTACCCACTTTACTTGCAGTATCTTTGTTAGGAAGAGTGCCAGAATGTGTTTTGTGCCAAGCTGTGGGTAGATGCTGTACATCATCATTTCCATGTGTGTGGGCAGGTGTATTTGTGAGTGCTTGTGAAATTCATGCCTGTATTTTCAGCGGTAGTTCATGATTATGACTCCTCTGTTGTGGAATGTGGCTCCCAGTGAGGTGTCAGCCGAGACCGGGTGTCAGCAAGCGCAGATGTCCCGATTGCTGTGGATTGCATCTGCTTCATTGGGATGGTATTTCACTGTAGGAACTGAGCTTCTGTAGTAAGAAATACTTTACGGAAGCAATTTTCACTTGGGGAATTAGGTTAGGAAATACCCCTGAAGCGAACGGGGGTTTAACAGCCCCTTCAGTGTTTTCGTTCTGTGGTGTTCATCAGCGTAGCGACAGGCAGAGCTGTTGTTCTGCTGGGGGTCTGGGGCTCCCCACGTGCTGCTCTAAGCATATCTTGTCTTTGCTTTTCTTCCCTGTAGCTCTGGGATGTACGACGAAAAGGCTGCGTCTTCAGGTACAAGGTAAAATGCTTTATTAGTCTTCAGGCAAAGAGGGGAGAGATTTCTGTTGAGGACTTATGAGCAAACCTAAAAGCAATTATGTCAATTAACTTCCTCATTTTCCACTATAGATATAAGCTCTGTACAATTTGTGAAGTGGACTGGCAAACATCTGCAGGCCCCTGTGAACTGTGTGGAAATATGAAATGGTTATCATAGGCGTTAGTGTTCAGTGGTCTGGTTGGGTGCATGGAGAGCATCCATGAGTGTTTCTTTAGACTGTAACTGATATTACCATGTACTGATATCCCCACTGCACCGAGATGCTTCTGTTCTTGGTGTCTTTCTCTACCAAAAGAACTTTCTGTATATTAATTTCATTTAGAAGCCAACTTAATGGCACAGCACTTCTATCTGACCACCCATAAATCTGTGTAATTCAAAATTGATTCTTACTAATTAAGCCAGATCTGTATTTACCATGCTTAAACTGATGTCAGAAATGTCTAGATAAGAGAGATTATACCCATTTAGTGTGGATGGACTTGGGTGTAGTGCTTAGTGTTCTGTGAACTGTGGAGTTTGTGAAAGTGACTTGATTTTGTTATTATATTGTACAGGATTGAAAGACAAAAGCCAGAATTCCCTCTTAAATAAAACCCAAACAAAACCAAAAAACAAACAAAAAAAACCCAACAAAAAAAAAAAAACAAAAAACAAGTTCCCCCCAAAAAGGAAAAAAATACTTGGTTTTTCTTTTCACTTCAGGGTCACACAGAAGCAGTCCGATGTCTCCGCTTTAGTCCTGATGGGAAATGGCTGGCCTCTGCTGCTGATGATCACACTATAAAGGTAATTTATTGTGACACCCTCCTAATGTGCTCCCGGGACGTAAGAATGCTGGGATTGTCTTTCTACAAGGCATTACCAGCACTCATTTATAAACACCCTTAGTTCATTAGGCATCTGTCTGAGTGCTGGGGCTTTGCAGGGACCAGTCTGTTTATGAGTATCACGTCCAGTGGCCCACAACATCCAGCAAAGAGCTGCATGTGTTGAAATGCACTTACCCAACAGACACGTCGGTGCTTTGCACATGAAGGTTCATGTTACGATGGTGGTAGAGTTGTGATACCTGAAAGTTGGCCTTGGTCTTCTCAGTAAACGTTACAGAATAGATTGTCTTCTGCACGTTGTTTCACCATACCAGTTTCTGGCTCTGCTCAGTTAATTCAGTACGAGTGTGATGATCAGTCTGAAAATTGCTGTCAAGACTAAGCAGAGCAAGAGAAGGAATTCAGAAAAGTATGGACCAAGTCAGCAACATTGCTTTTTTTCAGATGTGGTAAGGAGGAATATGAGCAAAGGACTGCTTTTTGTGTTCAGTTTCGCATGAAATAAACCAATCGGTTATTTAACTCTGGATTTTTCAGTGGAAACCAGAGCACTGGAAGAATGAGTTGTGAAGGGATCGAGAACTTTCAGATCCTAGTTTGTTCACTTTTGAGAGATAATGTGCAAGGCCAGGTACAACTGCTGTATTTTATCCTAGTCTCTGAATATAAACCAGAAACTTATAGGGAACAAATTAAATGGAAAATTTAAAAGAGAATGCTAAAAAAAAAAAAACCAAAACCAAACCACAAAACAAAAAATAATGCAGCTTTAAACAACTGGGATGGTACTCCTTCCCTGATCATTGCTTACTTTGACAAACTTGAGTCTGTTCTTGGAGGTGCAACATGAGGACGTTGCCAGAACAAGGAAATCAGAAGTGTATTGGAATTCTCTAACATTAAATCTTTTCAAGAGTCTCTCTGTTCTTTCCTTCTTCAGCTGTGGGATCTGGCTGCTGGGAAGATAATGTTTGAGTTTACAGGACATACCGGCCCAGTAAACATTGTTGAATTCCACCCCAATGAATACCTTTTGGCTTCTGGCAGTTTTGACAGGTACATAAGGGGAGGGAGAAAGAAGGCAATTGTATATGTTGGTTTCCTTTCCCAATGCCCTTTTTTTTAGGAATGTCACACAACTCAAACCTGCCATTGCAAGAGCCTGACAAACCTTCCAGCAGCACGTCACATCTGTGACGCACAGAACATGGAGATCTTGCCTTCTCATCCAAAATTGATGGCGCCTTCTGCTGTACTAGAAAACAACACAATAGCTTTGAGCATCTCACTGATCCAGCTGACATTCTATCTGCACAGCAGGCTGCCCTGCCCAGCTGGCAGGGTGTCCTTCTAGCTCTGGGTCAGGTCTGAATACCTATCTGTACCTGGAGCCTCTAAGTATCTGTGGCTGGATTCACAGATCTTGGCCAGACTAGCCTTCTGTGTAGGTTCATCATGTGTGCACAACAGCTAAAGTCATTCCAGCTGTTAGCGTATTATTTCAATACTGGATTCTACAATGTATTTCTAGAGGGATGAGTGATGATTATTATGTTTTGTGTACAGGACTGTTCGGTTCTGGGACTTGGAGAAGTTTCAGGTTGTGAGCTGTATTGAAGAGGAGGCTACTCCTGTCAGGTATGTTAAATTCTCACTGTGGTATACTAGGCAGAGGCTAAAGAGGAGGAAAAGGGAGGATTTCCTGAAAGAGAGACTTTACTGAGGTGAAGTTTGGGCTGCTGGAGATGTTGCAGAGATGAACAGCAATTCGGTCGGTTCGTTGATAGAAATGGGGCTGAAGGTGTTCAATGAAGTCAGGGATACAACCCTGGGGTCCTTGTGGGACTATGCAGTGTTAGAAAGCTGTGCCTAATTCCCCACCTGCCTTTCTTCCAGATGTGTGCTCTTCAACCCAGATGGCTGCTGCTTGTATAGTGGCTTCCAGGATTCACTGCGTGTGTACGGCTGGGAGCCAGAGCGCTGTTTTGATGTGGTCTTGGTGAACTGGGGAAAAGTAGCTGACTTGTCTATCTGCAACAACCAGCTGGTAAGCCACTGCTCCCAAGGAGTGGGGCAGGCTGCTGTGAAACATGAGATAAAATCCTCCTGCCTCCTTGCAGGCCTTCTGACCTTTGAGCTTGTGTCAGACTGTGAGTGGCCGGGGCTCATAATGGGCCCAACACTTAAAGAGAGCTTGTGTGCTTTTGTTTTCAGCAGCTTCGTGCTCTGCTTTATATCTCTTTGGCTTCTAGAGGAAAGAACTGGCACTTGGTTTGACCAGTATTTAGAAACTATGGTTGGCAAAAGTTTTATCATAGCCTGTCATAAAACATTGGCAGCTTCAAATTGAAAAAGCCAAAGTACTGAATGGAGAAATTCTCAAGCACAATTGCTCAGGGTCACTCCATCATGCCTGCTCTCAAAACAGCTGGCGTGCACCCTTCTCCCTGGTGAATTACCTTGATCTTTTGCCTCTGCAGATAGGAGTTTCTTTTGCACAAAGCACGGTCTCCTCCTTCGTTGTGGATCTCAGCAGAGTCACAAAGTCGGGTTCTGTTCCTCATGGGCTGATGAGGGACGACGAACCTCTTGTGCTGCCTGCCCCCATGGGGTCCTCCCTTCGCCGCATCTATGACAGGCCCTCAACTAGCTGCAGCAAGCCACAAAGGTGAGGGGATCTGCTTGTTGAGTTTCAAGATTTTAAGGAAATGTACAAGAAGCTTAGTGCTCTTGCTCTCTCTGACAGAGTCCATGGTCTTGTCCTGACAGCATCTCTTTTTCCAGCAGAGTGAAGCACAACTCGGAGAGTGAGAGGCGCAGTCCTAGCAGTGAAGATGACCGGGATGAGAAGGAATCAAAGGCTGAGATCCAGAACCCAGAGGATTACAAAGAGATCTTCCAGCCCAAGAACGCTATTTGTCAGTACCAGGCTTTATTGTGCTTTTGAGTGGTGTTTGGATTAGAGCTGTAGGTGCTAAACTGTTTCAGTAGAAGTGAGCCTTGGCTTATTATAATAGAGGCTTTGCCTGCAACTGGGAGAGTACAGAAAACTTATTTAGTATTCTGAGCTTGGATGTTGAACCATGAATCATGTTGATGAACTGCTGGAAGGTGGTACCTTTACTAGGGTGCAATGATGGCTGGTCAAAGCCTGGCTCAGAATCCAGAGCTCTGCTGTAAGCATGCTGCCTTCCTGTCCTGGTTAGGAATGACTGCTGTGTTACAGGATCTTTATCTTAGAATTTTGATATGTATAAAATCAGCAGCCTCCATTAAAGAGGAAAAGGCAAAGTGTTTTATTAAAGCAGAGGTTGCAGTTTGGGAGGCATAGTGTAATGCCTGTATCTCATTTTTAAGGAATTAGTAGTAGTTATTTTGATTTACTTATGTAAATCGATTTAGCAGGAGGTGAATTTTTTCTAATATAACTTGTGACAGTGCCTTTTATTGTGTTTCACACTTCTGCAGCAGCAACTTTTGTCCCTCCCATCCATGAAGGCTGAAAGCCTTTGGTCAAACTCAGCAATAGTGTCGAGGCCCGAGGAAGCTAACTTGTTGCTGTATCACTGACTGCCTTAATCTTTGGGGTTATTGGAGATCCCCCAGCTCCATGGTTGATTTATTGCTCACTTGTAGCCTCGGACACTCCTTCATGTGTTTTGGTTGGGTTTTGTCCCCTTCTTTCTGTAGGTCGGACTCCTCCTCGAAACAATGAGCCCTTTCCTGCCCCTCCTGAGGATGGTGAGTATGAAAATGACGCCTTGGTGGGAATGGGGTTAATGGCCCTCAAAAGAGGGAGAGATGCACATCTGCAGTAACAACTGCTTGTAGTTTAGCTGTAGAGAACCTTTTCAAATTCTCTTGAAAGGAGCAATCAGTTTCTGCTTTCTCACCTCTTTTCATGTCGGTAGAGCCTGTAGCTGCAAAGGAAGCAGTGAAGCCCAGCCAAACTGCAGATGTCCAGACCCCGTTGCCAAAGCAAGAACTTGTACGTACTATATGATCTGTTAAGAGCTGCTCATGCTCTCGCTCTGAAAGATAATGTGACTGCTGGAGACTTTATGATTTCTAATCAAGCTGATTCCTTTGCTGAAGAGCAGTAAATGTGCAGCTCCAGTCTTTGTCCTGCCATGTGTCTCACCTGAGCAGTAGAATCAAAGGCCAAGCCTCCAGCAGGCGATGGTTCTATTGCTTTTTGTTTACTTCTTGCACTTGCAGTGATGTTTCTCCTTGCATCTCAAAATTGAGGTACTCTGAAGAGAACCAAGTGCCAAATTCCTGCAAGTGCTTGAACTTGAGGCTATTTTGTAGCCAAAATCACAAGCAGCTGGTGGGCCAGGATATATTATGCTGTATTCTTTAGAATTCCTTCTTTGCCTTCAGGCTGGCCATGGCTCATTTCCCTAATTTTAGATGCCGATAACAACAGCAGCACTTGGCATTTCTGCTGGGGCATCTCCATGTTCTTTGCAAATCTTAATTACATCTTGGTATGTACCTGAGGGATACTTTATTGCTAGCAAATTGGAGACCGCTTCTGCATTAGCTGAAAGCGGGTCAGGAAAAAGGGGCATCAGACTAGGACCAGATCGTTGCTGCTAGAGCTTTTATCCCAATTTCTCCTGCAGCCTGAACCAGTTCAGAAGCCACCGATTGCCTCCTCGACTCCTATGCCCAGAACAGAGCCATCGGTGATTCCTGCAGCCAGGAATGAACCCATTGGCCTGAAGGTCTCTGACTTTCTACCAGTAAGTGTCTCTGGACAAATGTTTCCAGCTGGTGTCTGTGTTGGGTGACATCAGAAAGGGGGTTCTCTGAGATGAATAGTGTCTGAGATGCAGGACTGCAGCCTGCAGTCATTACTACTGAACGAGAACATGCAACCTCCTGCTCTCCCTCTGCTCACTTGGTGTGTCCCCTGCTGGCTCACTCTCCTGTCTCCCAACTGCTTTGACTTGCAGTTCCTGTGGAATTAGCACCCCTGGGTTGCTGGAGTGACCAGCCATCATCCCCATTGGGGTTGACAGCAGTGCTGGTCTGTGCTCATGAAGAATGTGTTGTTGAAGCAGAGAGTAAGAGATAACACAAAGACACTGAGCAATCTGGACAGTGATTCATTTAGAAAATTGGTGTCTGACATTACACATACGTAACTATTTCAAGAGTCTTTCCCTCCTGTGTCTCAGAGGCCTTTTAGTCTCTCTCAGGAGCGTGTTCCCTGTCCTGAAAAGGGAGAAGGACCAGAGCATCCTTATTATACCAAACTCTAGATGTGAGCAGAGGAAGAGAGATTCCAGCGTGGTGTGGGGTGTGGGTGGGAATCACAATTTGGAGTCTAATAAAGTGTGCAAGATTTCTGCTTTGTAATATTTTTTTTTATTTCGGATGAGCATTTCACATAAAAAAAAAAACCACAGGGTTTGCATGAAAAAAAATTCCTTATCAAAACTTACTGGTCTTGAAAGTAGCTTACTTCTAATTAACTTTTTAAAATTTTGAGACTTTTTCCAAAGCTTCAAATGTATTTGTGATTGACCCAGTAGAAGAGGCAAAAGAGAAGTAGCTGAAATTGGGACACATTGAGCGTTTCTGTTTCAAAAATGTTCATAAAACAATCTGCAAGGAAGTCAGTGTTTCCTGTCCTACCTCAAAATCAGCTCTTGTGTGCTAGAGACAGCTCCTGCCTTTCTGTGCCCCCCTGCTCTGTTATGCTTCTCCATTGGTGTCTCTACTTTCAGGCTGTGAAAAACCCAAGCCAAAATGAGCTCGTGGATGAGGAAGCCATGTCGCAGATCAGGAAAGGCCATGAGACAATGTGTGTGGTACTCACTAGCCGCCACAAGAATCTGGACACTGTGCGGGCTGTATGGAGCACCAGTGACATCAAGGCAAGGATGTGGAGATACCCGTGGCTCATGATGGGAGCAGCTGAGCCACATTTTTGGCTTGGCTCGGGCTGATTCTGCCTCTTGCACAAAATGTGGAGTCTCACAGCTCTTTGTCCTCAGAGGTACACAGCAGAGTGCTGCTGTGTCCCACCTGTTCTCACGCGAGAGCTATCTTCTCTTCCCTAGTCTACTCCATGTTTTCTGTACCTTGTTTTTGAAAAGCAGCACTTAATACTATTGCATTAGCGTTTGAGCTTTGTGATAGATGACTACTTCTTCCTTTTCTCTCTCAGAACTCTGTGGACTCTGCAGTGGCGATCAACGATCTGTCTGTTGTTGTGGACCTCTTGAATATTGTCAACCAAAAAGCGTGAGTCCTGGGTAGGGGCAGCCCCTGGGGTACCTGAGAGCCATCTGGCTGCGCTCAAAGCATTGCATTGTACCCACCACATGTCCAGTGGGCCCTGACAGTGGGGAATGCATGAGTTTGTAGTCAGATCTTCACGTCTGCAGTGCCAGTAACTGCTGGAGTTGTGTGGGGCTTTTCTATAGGCTAATGATGTCTTGCAAGGAAAATGGAATTCTTAGGGCTTCATAAAGTGGTTCTGCTGAGTCAGTAAGTCAGAATCTCCCGCTTCCTATCACAAGGGGGAGACAGTGAACTTGTTCACTAAACTTGGGTGCTGCTGCCTGGACTTTTTTTGCCAGAAAGTATTGTTTGTGTTGCCTCAGTCTCTGGTCTCAGAATGTGTCCTTTTCAGGTCTCTCTGGAAGCTGGATTTGTGTACTATAGTCCTGCCGCAGATAGAGAAACTACTCCAAAGTAAATACGAAAGGTGAGGCCCCAAGAACGTGGTGTGCTTGGAGGAAAAGGTGTGATATTCATAGGAGAGCTCCATTGGGTATTTTGTAGCTAAAAGAAAATAATGAAAAATCACAGCAGATGCAGTATGGTGCCGATATGAAGCCTGGAAAAGAGCAGTGGAGTAGCCAAGTGTGTAGGGGAAAAGATATGGAAAGTATGCCTGGGCAAGAGGAGTAGGATATTGAGATTTGGTGTAGGTGTGTTGGACTGAAGGCAGCTCTGGCAGCCAGGAAGGGTCAAATCTGATGTAGAACAAGTGGGCTCTGTGCAATGATGGGAATGAAACTGTTGAATTGAGACAAGGGGAATGAAGTCCTGCAACAGCCTTGTGGTCACTTGGAAGATTGCTTTGAACCTCATTGTTAGGTGGTAAAAAAAAAATAAATGTGGCCTTTCTCAAGATGGAGTTTCTGCCTGCCCTTCCTGCTGGGAGAGAGGCTTTGGACGAGTCCCCTCAGCAGAACATCTCTGCTCTTGAGTAGAAGGTCTCACTTAGCAGGTTAAGGACTCTCGTTGTCAGCAGTGACTCAAACCGAGCCTGTGTTGGTACTTGGCTGGTGCTCTCCTTGCCAGGTTACGTGTGGTGGAGGGGGGTCATTTGAGTAGATCATCCCTGGTGAGTGGATGTGAGTGAGGACTGTGCTGGGAGGACAGGAAGGACACTCAAGGGGGACCTGATTCTCTGTTTGTCTTTCAGTTACGTGCAGACTGGCTGCACCTCCCTGAAACTCATTCTCCAGAGGTTTCTGCCACTGATCACAGACATCCTCGCTGCACCACCTTCTGTCGGAGTGGACATCACCAGAGAGGAAAGGTGAGGCACTTACCTTCGCTTCCTCCCTTTCTGAACCAGTCTTTCTCTTGGGTGAGCTTTGCTCCTCACTTTTGAGGCTTTGATACTAGACTGGGCATGCCTTCTCTTTTGTCTGCAAACACCAAACCCTCCCACTCTGAGAAAAAGGAGCAAGGACTGCTTTTCCCCTCTGTCACTCTGTATTTAGTCATAACTAAATCAAGTGTGAGAGTGTCAGGAGTAAAACCACCCTGTGGCTTCATCCTCTGCCTCACAAGACATGTGAGTTGTCAGCCGGGCCCTGGATTTCCAGTTCATTCACAGGATGGCTCTGCTCTGAGAACTGGCCCTCCAAAACCAGTACCTCCTTCCTCCCTGGACTTTACTGCCAAAGGGGAGGAGAGAAGCAAAAGCGCCCTTCTGTGGATGCCATTCTCCTGTGTCACCAGGATGTGGGCTGAATACGTGGTGTTTCTGCAGAGCCAGGCTCACATTTCAGCCTCTTCCAGGCCATTTGCAGTGTTTTCTCTCCTGCTTGAGTTGCACCTTTGGTGCTACAGGAACAAGCACGTTCTCTCAAGCGTCTGAGGATTCATGCTGTGTCTGCTCTCTTCATTTTGCAGGCTCCATAAATGCAAGCTGTGCTACAAGCAGCTGAAAAACATCAGCAACATTGTGAAGAACAAGTCTGGGCTCAGCGGCCGCCATGGTAGTGCCTTTCGGGAACTGCATCTCCTCATGGCTGTCCTGGAGTGATGGCTGCCTCCTCCTCATGTGCAAACACAGATGGCCAAGCTCCCCTCTGCTCTTGGTCTGGCTGGATTTTACCTCTTTCCGTGTGTCCATCTTCTCCTTACAGCACGGCAGGGAAGTGGAATCTTGCTGGCCCAGCACCGGTGCCTTATGGGCCGGATGGGGGACCTTACTGGGGACACGCCAGTGCTTTTGAAGGGACCTGGCTGAAAGAGGCCCTGCAAAGGCCCTGTAGGGAAGCAGCTTCATTTCAGCTTTTCATCTCGGCACCAGGCTCTTGGCTGCTCTGTCTCTGTGCTGGCCTTTCCCTGGCAGGAGTGCTCCAAGCCTGTTGTCACCCCTCTTTCACCCGTATGCGTTGTTGGTTCTTGTCGCTCAACTCTGTGGTCTGAGGCTGCCTGGCCCTGCTCTCTTTTTGTGCCCCACAAAAGCCTGTGGGGTGGAGTGTCCATTCCCAAGCAGAAGGGACATTTTCAACTGCCCGTGTGGGACCAGCCCCTTTGGCTTCATCAAATGTGGGCCAGGACACTGTGCCACCCTGCCTGGTGCAGTCTCGAGAACCCATATGGAGAGGAGGCTGGCACCTGGACCACAGAAGAGGAATTTCTTCAAAATGTTGCTGGGACCTGAGCTCTGCCTGGATCTGTTAATGGATGTGACTGAAACAGGACTTGTTCTATGTGTTTGCCTTTGCGGATGAGGATTTGGGAGGGTGGAGGAAGAGAGGGACATGGACTAATGTCTTTCTACGTCCACTGGACCATTCTTAAAGGGTTTTTTTTTCTCCCCCCCCCCCCCTCTCAACCCAAATATGATGTTGCAGTTTAGCTGTACCACAGAATGAAAAAATACAGACTGCAAAAAAACCCCACCCCAGACCCCAAACAAAAAAACCTACAACCCAAACCTGTCCATCCCCCCCAACA
>NW_015090776.1:3956596-3966404 GCF_001431845.1 Calidris pugnax | reverse complement strand
TTTTTTTTTCCCCCCCCCCCCCCCAATAAATGTCTGTCAGAACCTTTCTGTCCCTCTTTCTTCTTTCCTGTGGGGAAAGAGGTTCCTGTTGGTGCTTCCCCTGCTCCTCCCAGCCTGTCTCCCATTTTATACACTGGAGCCTGTTCTCCAGGAAACTGTAACTTATAATGATTTTTATTAAAAGATTTGTAACTTTTTTAAAACAGTTGTGTTAAATGCCTGACTCTCTTGAAGTAGGGTTCACCTTGGCACAGCTCCTGGCTGGGAGTGTCCAGGGAAAGCAGGAGTCTCAGTAGCATGTCCTATGGGACAAGCCAGCTCTTCTCACCTGTCCTGCAGGGAGGCTGTGGTGAGTAAGTGCATGTGGTGAGCAAGTGGGAGAGAGAGCACTCACCTGGTGGCTTGCAGAAACCCTGGGGGAGGTTTCACTCTGCCTTGGAGTTCCCAGCCCAAAGAGCACAGTCATTGTTTGTGGCTTGTCCTTCTCCCTGGCCTGATGCAGATCTCTTCTACCCAGATCAGGCGTAGTGGCAGTTTTTTGTCTGTATGGTTTTCTGTGAGCTCTGGACCTGGGTGCTGATGTTTGGGGATGTAGGAGACTGTTTCAGGTGTGTGTAGTGGGGCCAGCAGGAAACCTAAAGTCAATCCCTTCCTTGCTGATGCTTCATCCAAACATGGTCAGGTTTTAGGATCAAAGGGCAGTGTCCTGCTCTGGAGGAGGTGGCTCTGACAGCAGCTCATGCAGCAAGAGGCCCTGGCATTGTTCCATTGCAGGACTGCCCCACCATGGCTGAAGGTACTTTGAGGACCAGGGAACTGGTGCTGCGTGTCCTGCTGCTCCAGCTGGAGCTTTTGGGGATAATCCTATGCCTGGATCCAACTGAGGTGTGAAAAGTCTCCACCAGCCCCCAGAGCTGGCAGCAGCTCGAGATGGAGCAAGATGCTGCAATGCTGGGGCTTACTTAGGATTTAACAACTCCATCTCCTGCTAATTAGGGGAGTGCAATAGCTGTGATCTGGGGGGCTGTGCTGGCAGGATCCTCTGGGAGGGATTTAATGGGCTTTTCTGGCCAAGTGCTGAAGGAGCCAGAGGGAAGACACTGTGTGAGGGGGAGGGTGCACCCACCCCAAGCAGGGAAACAGCAGCACAGGAGGACTGGCTTTAACAGTTTATTTAAAATAAGTTTTGTTACAAAACAGGATTATTAATTTTTTTTAATTATTAAAATACATAGAAACATCTAATCTTACAAAAAGCTAAATTTATTTTTTCCCTTTTTTTTTTTTTTTTTTTTTTTTTTAAATAGAATATGCTATGGAGGAGTGAGGGGAGAGGGGCTGTGGTGGGAAGGAGCCATCAGTGCATCCAGTTGGTTATTTGCAGCAGGAGGAGGTGCACTCACGGGTGAGTGCTCAGAGGTGCAGGGGCTAGTGCCATCTCCTCCGACCCCCCCCATCAGCCACCATCGCCACACATAAGCCAATAGCTTTTGGGCTTTAGGTTAGGGGTTTTTTTGTTTTCCACTTGTTTTTCATTCCGAGACCATGTAAACAGGGTATAAATATTTCAAATGCTTTCATTTCAACCACGCTGTGATCTCTCTTGACAAGACAACAGATAAATAACTCTACAATAGCTTCATTCGAGACCGCTAAATCTACCCTGGTGCCGTGTAACACGGGCAGCCCCTCCACTGCCCTCCCTCTGTGCCGGGGGTCTGGTGTGGGGCCGGGCAGCACCGGCACCAGGGAGAAGGGCAGCTCGACTCATGCATGGCACCAGGGCCCCTTCATGCAATGACAGGGCTTAAGAAACCTACAGGGATAGGAGCTACTGGGATTTAATTTTTTTTCTGGCTTAAAATGGAGGAGATGCTGCTTCTGAAGACAGCAGGCAGCCGCCTGGGCACAGTCTGGGGGGAGCTGTGGCCAGGCTGGCCTTGTGAGGGCAACACATAAATGTTGGGGGGGGCTTGCCTAGCTCTGACCACCTCCTCTGGCCAGACACCTCCACTGTTGTAAAAACAAAGGTGGAGCGAGGCAGGGAGCACCCAGCAGCTCCCCACTCCCACTGAAAACAAAATAAAAAGTCACAGCGCCGAGGGGCAGAAGGGGGCAGATCAGTGCCCCCCTCCCACCCTGAGATGGGGGTCCAGCTGCTGGCAGACCCTGGCCCTGCACTGCTCATGGTGAGAGGTGCCGTCACCCTCTGGTGGCAGGTCCTGGTGGGTGAAGGGGTGGCACCAAAGCCTTCGTGTCCTCCAGCAGCCAGCTCTCTGCAGCACCTTGGTGCCAGGGCTGGCACTCATCACACAGGGACTGGCCTCAGCTTCCCTGGGGGGGAAGACATGCGTGGGTCACAGTGGGCAGGGGCCATGGCTGTCATTGCCCCAGCCACATCCAGCAGCATTTCAGCAGGTGCTGTGTTGAGCTGGCACCGTAAGCATCCCCACCAGCAGCCCTGTGCGTGGCATAGCCCGGCACCCCTGCCCTGCCAGGGAAGCGGGGCCAAAGCAGAGCCCTCCACCAGCTCCCGGCCGCAGACACTCACCTGGCAGCCACGGCTGCCCCTAAGTCAGGCTGGAATTGAAGGGGAGAGAGGTTCAGCCCCGGGCAGTGCCCTGCAGCATTGCTCCCCCCACTCCCTGCAGTGCACCCTGAGCTGCCACCGATGCCTTGGCACCAGGGTGCTCTTTGGGAAGTGCTAACCAGGCTCCTGATGGCTAATTAACCATTACTTAACAGGATGATTACAAATCAGGTTTTGCCTGCCAGTCTGCTCCCATTGACCCTAGCTGGGCACCGGAGTGGGGCACGAGACCACGGTGCCCCACCACCCACCTGAGGCCTGGAGCTTCCTGCGAATGGAGGCGGCGCGGCTGGAGAGCTGCCCCGGGCTGGGGGACACATGGCCCCGGCCGTGGGGTGCTGCAGTCCCTGGAGAGTCACCCTGGGGGGAGATGGGGCACAGCCCCAGGGTCAGCCCATGCCAGGCCCCAGAAGGAAGGAATGGGGATGGGTGTGCAGGCAGATCGTGCCTGCCTGGTTAGCTCTGGGGGTACCATGGGGCTGCTGTAAAACAGGGCTTGGAGTCAGAATCACAAACTCATAGAATGGCCTCTAAAGGCCATCTAATCCAACCCCCTGCCGTGAGCAGGGACATCTTCAACTCAACCTGGTTGCTCAGAACCCCATTCAACCATGTTTCCAGAGATGGGGCCCCTCCCACCTCTCTGGGCAACCTGGGTTAGTGTTTCACTGTCCTCAGTCTAAAAAATTTCGTCCTTGTATCTAGTCATCACTAATCTTTTAGTTCAAAACCATCACCCCTTGTCCATTTTGGCTTGGAAGAGCCAAGGTGGCAGCATCAGCTGTATGCTACTGCTTGGGGACAACCCATTCCTGCCAGGCAATGGTTCCCAACGGGGGTGGCTCCAGGGGCACAATCAAGAGCAAACAGCCCTGAGGACCACGTGTGGGGGCAAAACAGGGGGACCCCCTTGGGCGAGAGGGAAGAGGAATGGTTACCTCCAGCTGCTCCTGACTGGGCCAGGAGGCCAGCTCAGCCTTGCGGGAGACGGGCCCCAGCTCCACGGAGCGAACCCTCTCGGCGAACTTCAGGGAGCACAACGTCTCGCTGGTGTTTTTCTCAGCGGGGGAGACCTGCAAGCAGGCAGGAGGAGGCAGAAAGTCACCCCCCTGGCTGCCTACACACCCCCCACGGCTCCCTCACCCCAGAAAATGTGCTGGTGCTGGGCTGGCAAGATGCTATTCTTAACCCACTGCTCCCAGGAGAGCCCCGTCCACCCAGGGCAGCATCTGAGCCAGCCGGGTCCCCAGCACCAGGAACAGCTGGGAAAAGCTGCAGCAGGTGGCAGGGGCTTGGACAACCCCTGAGGGGGGCTCAGTGTGGTCACAGGCAGCTGGGGAGGTGTCACAGGGCAGGGACGGAGGGGCTGCCAGAGCAGAAAACCCTCCCGGCAAGAGAGGGGGTGGAGAGGTGCCAGCATGGAAGGCCACTGTGCCTATAGGGACGGCATCCATGTGCAGGCAGGGAGAGAGGGCAGGATTGTGGACCTCCGAGTTCATCCCCCATCCCTCCTTTTCATCTGGAGCACAGAGCTGCCCCTGGCACTGCAGTTGCAGACCAGCTATGCACACCCAGTCCCCAGCTCCCAGCCCAGCATCCTGCCCCCAACATCCCTCGCGCCTGCCCCAGTGCCAGGGCAAGCAGGGACCAAATCCAACCCCAGAACCGCATCAACGGGCTGCAGAGATGCCAACGGGCGCTGGGTACCTGCACCATCATGAGGGTCTTGCTGTCGCCGCTGAGTGAGTCCTGCAGCAGGTAGGTCAGCTTGGAGTTGCGGAAGGGCACGTGGCCCTGCCGGGAGCGCAGGGCATAAATGACATCCCCCAAGGCCGAGAGGGACTTGTTGATGTGCTGCGCCTCGCGGAGCCGGCTGCCCTCCGCGCCCGACCGCCCCACGCGCTCCGAGCCCGCCAGGTCCACGAGGTTCAGCTTCCCTGGGGACACACAGCCAAACCGCCCCCCCACCCCACAGGCTGGGTCAGCGCCTGGCCCCACGCACCCTGGGGATGCTGCAGCCCAGACGCCCCACTGAGGGGCTCTCCCTGTGGCACCCACCTGTGGTGCGGAGCCCCGTGCTGCGGTCGAGGCCGCGGATGGTGATGATGAGGAGGGCGTGGGAGCGGGAGCTGCGCTCGTTCAGGTTGGTGCACTCCGTCGCCCGGTTGACATGGCCAAACTCAAAGACCTGGAGAAGAGGTCGGGGAGTTGTGGGGGTGAGGGCAGCCTGCCCCAAAACCTACCACAGCTGCCCCCCCGTCACCCAGGGATATAACCCAAGCAACACAACCCCACAAAGGTGCCTGGCCCAATGGGGTGATGATCGCTGTCAGGTCTCAGCCTGGGTGAGACACCAGAGGCAGAGGGTGACAGACAGGACACTGCGGTGACAGCCGGCACCCTGCTAATCCTCTGGGAGCTGCTCAGGCCCCACGCTTTTATTTTTAACCCCCCTGCAGCTCATCCCATAGGACAGTGACCGTCACATCCTACCCAGGGACCTATTTTGGGGTCTATCACTCCCCAGTCTCCAGAAACACTCCCGAATCTGGGGGTCACGCACCAGAGATACCCCTTCCATTTCATCACACCCCCAGTGCCCCCCTCCTGCTCCCACCATTCCCCCCATCTCCTTGCACCTTGTTGATGTCCTCCACACTCTGCACCCTGAACTCGGTCAGGCCAGGCACGTAGAGCTGCCCACTGCCGTCGGGGCACAGCTTGATCTCCAGCTTCTCCTGTGGCTCCTTCACCAGCAAGTCCCTGGGCAAAGGGGTACCTGTCACCATCCCTACCCAGCTCCCCTCTGGCACAGCATCACTGCTGCTGGTGCCAAGGCTGCCAGAGCAGCCCTCTCCTCCCAGGGATGCTGCACATCCTATTTATAGACCGGCTCCCCGTGTGCCCACTCCCTCCCCAACCTGGACCACGTTCTCATCCCACCCATTGCTCTTTATTGCCATTCCTGGTCTCCATTATCCACACAGATGCGCTTCCAGGCTCCTCTCAGCCCCTCCTGCCTGCAGCTGGGCAGGGAAGGAAAATACTCCCAGGGAATGTTCCCAGCTCCCAGTTAGTGATTTCTAAATATAACATCCAGGGAGGCAGGGGCAGGGAGGAGAGGGGAAGGCTGCATCAAGGCCACGGGAGCAGAAGTGATGGCAGAGCTGGAAGCCCATGTAAGTGACAGAGCTCGAGGGTGAGTGCTTTGAAAGGGCAGCGTGCACTGAAAAATCAAAATAGATCTTTGCACAGCCAAATCCAGCACCCAAAGCCCTGGGGACAAGATGGGCAGCCAAGGCAGGGCTGGTGGGATAGGGAGGAGAGCAGTGTGGGGTGACACTGGCTCCCCAACAGCTCCACTCGCCCCCCCAGAACACCTCCCCCCCCTCCCATACCTGAGTGCCTCGTTGTAAATCTCAGCAGCGCTGACGCTGATGGCATAGTCCCAGTCGGCTGCCTTGCCCCGCACCTCGGAGAACAGGAGCTGCAGGGCCCGCTGGTTGATCCCTGGGTTTGCTGGTGTTCCCTGGTGGATTTCAGGGACAAATGGGAGGAAAAAACATTCTCTTGCATTTTATTCTGTGTGGGGTTTGTGTTTTGTTTTTTTTCCTAAGCAGGAGCAAAGCCCCGGGGGGTTGCTACAAAGGGCTCTACAAACCCCTTGGCAGCAGCAGTGATCACACCACTGCATGTGCATGCCAGGTCCGAGCTGGGCCCCAGCCTGGTTTAGAGAAGGTGCTGAGACTGGGCACCATGGGACGAGAAGCTGAAGAAGAAGGAAGCAAAGCCAGGCAAATTCACCTCCATTGTGTAGGTTTTTCCTGCCCCTGTCTGCCCATAGGCGAAAATGCAGACGTTGTAGCCATCGATGCAGGAGGTGACCAGGGCTTGAACCTCCTGAAATACCTGATGGAGACCAGGAAGCGTCAGGAGAAGGTGGCTGCATCCCCAGCTCATGCCAACAGCATGGATAGCAGCACCCACCTCCTCCTGGGACGCTTGTGGGGGGAAGACCTTATCCAGCTCAAAGGACACCTGCTTCCCCTTGTGCAGGAGGTACAGGACGGCGTCATCATCATCATCAAAGGTCACCGCGTTGGCTGCCTCAGGGCCCTCGCCATCCTCCTTCGTGATGGGGCGGACTCGCCCGAAAACACGGATGTTTCCTTGGGTTGGGGGGATGCAGGGATAGTGTTAGCTCCAGCACATCCTGCTGCCACCCCCAGTCACCGTCAAACACTGAGCAGGCTGAACGCTGCATCCCATCGCTGACCCGAGCATCTCATGTGGACACGGACCACCATGAGGGTGATGCTCCCCTTTCCTTCCTGCCCCCCCCGCCTCAAGGACGTGTTCTCCTGCAATGGGACCTGCCACCCCCCCCGCCCACCTTTCAGCCGCACCAGCTCGTTGTGACACTTCTTGCGGAGCTGCAGCTCCCGTCGGTACTTGCGCAGCAGCTCCCGATTGGTGGTGTTCACCTCCTCGATGGCTTGGCTGATCTGGGAGGGACAGAGAGCAGCAGTTCATCAAAGCCCCCAGCATCCCCACCCTGCGTGGAGCAGGGAAGTTGGGGTGGTGGTCCCAGAGGGGGGCTCACCTCGGCCCTGGCGCTCCGTAAGGTCTCCTGGAGGAGCAGGGGGAAGTCGCGGACCTGACGCTTCAAGCTGTTGTAGTCGTGGGTGAGCGTGCGCAGCGCTGGCTGCAGCGTCAGCAGGTTGGTCCGGACGCCTGCAGGCATGAGGCGGGGTGAGGGGCAGGCAGCACAACCCGCCAGCACCAGCCAGGTGACCCTGCGAGCCCCCCCCCATCCCCTCCTCACCCGCCAGGTTTTCATGCACCGCCTTCATCTCCACTTGGGCACGGGAAAATGCCTCTTCAATGGCACGGTTCTTCTCCTCCTCCATCACCTGCATCTCCTCTAACATCTGCCCATGGGCTCGCTCTAGCTCTGCCTCGTACATCACGATCTGGGAAGGGAGCAAGGGGGATGAACACTGAGCTGGTGACCACCCACTCCAACACCGCATCTTCCACCTGGGCAGGAACGGCGGTGGAGCTGGAGGGGGTGAGTTCTGATTTACACCCACTGTGCTCAGACCTGAGCTCGGAGCTGAGCTACTGTCTTTTGGGAGCTCTGCAGCTGCTGCTCCATCTCCTTCAGCACCTGCCTCTGCATCCCCACCTGCTCCTGCAGGTACTGGTTTCGGGACTGGCTCTCGCACAGGGCTTGCTTCGCTTTGGCCGACTCCACCTCCACTGTCTTGATGATGTACTGGGGAGAAAAGCACCCAGAGATGGGGTGTACTGAGGAAGCAGCACCCGAGGGGCACAGGATGGAGCTGGTTTTGGCCCAGGGGGCAAATTTACAAAATTGTGGCACCGTGCCGATGTGCTCAGGGCAGAGGGGTGGTTGGCACTTGGAGGATACCCACCAGGCACCACTCAGCATCCAGCCCAGCTTTCTTTGCCTGGCCAGGAGAGACAGAGAGCCCCGTGGTGCTCACCTTAATCTGCTGGGGCTGGGACTTGAGGCTGGCGATTGTTTCCTGGCTGTCTCGCAGCCGTCGGCTAAGCCGTTCCTCCTCCTCGGCTCTCTCGGCCAGGGAGTCCTTGAGCCGCAGCTCCACCTCGGCCAAGCGGTTCGTTTTCTGCTGCACCTCCAGGTCCAGCTCCGCCAGCTTGGCCCGTGTCTCCTCCGCCTCTTGCTGCAGCAGGGACAGCCGCTCCTGCAGCTCGGCATTCTCCTGGCCCCAAAACAGTACAGCCCAGGCCACGTCACCCATGGGTGCCCAATCACCCTTGCTGCCACCACCATCACCGCCGCGGCTCACCTGGAGGTGGGCACAGTCCTGGCACGGTGCCTGCTGCTGCTGCTGCCGCCGCAGCTCCCGCAGCTCCCCCTCACACGCCTTCATCTCCTGCCGCAACCGCTCGTTCTCGGCCGCCAGCAGGTCCCGGTGCTTCTCCACGTCCGTGCCACCCTGCACCAGGAATGGGGATGGATGCCTGCTGCACCCCGGGGAGCCTCTGTGTGCCACCCCCGACTGTTACTCTCAGCGGAGCCCCCCCATCTGCTACACTGGGGAGCCCCAGCCTGCTACACCCCGGGGTGGGAGCCCCTAGCCAGCCCACCATACCTGGGAACCCCCAGTCCACAGCATCGGGGGAGCCCTCAAGCATGCGGCACCCCAGGAGCCCCAGCCCACCACAGGGGTCAGGGAGCCCCCACTGTGCCCATGGACCCCCCCCAGAGTACCATATCAGTGAGCCCCCACTCTGCTGCCCCTCAAGAGCCCCAGCTGCCAGAGGGGCTTTCTCTTCCCCCCATGGGGTGACAGCACCAGGGAACCTCTGCCAGCTCTGCCCCAGGGCCACCACTCACGCCATTGCGTGGGCCAGAAAATCCCACAAACTTTCATCCCTCCACATCTCTGTCAGCTCACAGGGTCCAAACTGTAACCCTGGGCAGGTTTTAGTCCTTCTACATCCTCCCCGTGTGCCCTCCCCTTCCTCCTCAGGGACCCACAGCTCTGGCATCCCTCAGGGCAAGGGTGGCTCAAGCCAAGCCCCGTGGCAGCTCACCAGCTCTGAGCGCAGCCGGCTGATCTCCTGCGCCTGCTCCAGGAGCTTCGCCTTCAGAGTTTCAACCTGTCAACATAGGCAAGGTTAACCAGGAGGAATCTCAGCAGCTTTCGGAGGAGATCCTGCGGTGCCACCCCAGCCATCGGCGTCCAGTCTGGCTTGTACCTCATTACACCTTAATTTTCCACCTTGCTCTGAGCACCTGATTCACATGAGCTGATTAAAACAAACATTAATGAAAGGCTTGCTTCGACCTTATTCGACCATGGGTATAATTTGTCCACGTTGAGCATTAGGAGAAACCATTATTAAAAAAAAAAAAAAAAAAAGAGAGAGAGAAAGAGATTACAAAAGGGCAGATACAAAGAGATTATATTTTATTGTAGAGCCAACATGTTGGTCTGCTCCTGTCGATTCAGCCCTGTGACTGTGTGGGACTTTGTGAGACACAAATACATGAAACAAGTTTCCCATCAGCATGGAAGGATAAGAAAGATAAGCAAGATCACTAAGATATTAGAATTAGGACAGAGACTGAATCATGCAAATAATAATACATATATTTTTCCCTAGGCTTCTATTATTTCAAAGAATGAGAAGTTGTACATGAAGCAAAGGTTTTGCCGCTGT
>NW_015090776.1:3947800-3956314 GCF_001431845.1 Calidris pugnax | reverse complement strand
TTTCTCCCAGTAGACAATTAGAAAAAACCATTAATAAAAAAAAAAAAAAAAAAAAAAAAAAAAAAACCAACAAAAACCACATCATCTTTGGAGAAGGAAGAAAACAAACCTATCCACAACAGGAGCCAGAAGCGCCTCATCCTGCCCTTGAAACAAGCTTTTGCTTTGCCTTTGCTATTTTTCTTTCTAGGAAAGTTATCTTGGGAGAAAGGGAGCAGGACTCAAGGAGAAGTCAGGACTCAAAGGAGAAGTCCACGTGTCTGAGTCCAACGGGAGGATGCTCCCCAGCCACACCATCCAGGCAGCTGCCCACCCCATGGGGACCAGGCTGCCCTCCCTGCAGCTGGATTTCATAAATCCTCCAATCTTTTGTGTAGGGACCAGCGAGGCTCCCAAAAAACCATGCAGTTATTCCAATCAACAGCTGCAGTGAGTGCTTCACAAAGTCATTCATCTCATGAGTTGTGCTTTTAGGGGGTTTGCCTGCCTGCTCTCTCCCTCAAAGCATCACCCTCTCCCCAAAACTTACCCTGGGGAGAGCTGGACCCAGCCGTGTGGTTCATCATCATCCCCCCAAATCCCAGCCTGGCTCCCGGTTTCTCCGTGCTGGGAAGCCACCGCACCATCAAACCCGTCACCCTGATGCGGCTGGCTATTGCCCCATCCCAACAACTAGCTTTTTCTAAGCAACCGGGCCTTGGTGGACCATAATTTAGGGAGCTGCTGATTAATACCGAATGCAGATGTGCTGACATGGTGCTGTAATTAATTATGGTAAGTTATTAAGCCCCGCCCTCGTGGAGCCGACAGCGAGTTCCGCGCTGGGGAGGGCGGCTGCTCCCTGCCGGAGCCAGGAACCCCCCTCTCGCTGCACAGGTAGGAAAATCCTATTTCCACGTTCAGTAAAGTAGATTATTAAAGTATTTTTAAAAGAGGGGAGGGACTGAGAAGACAGTCACAGCTTGTTCCTGGGAAGCTGCCACCCCAGCCGCACCCAAAAATGCCCACGCGCCTCCACCCCCTACCTGCTGGGGCATCTCTGGCCACGTCCCGCTCTCCAGAGGTGACAGGGACTCCTTGGCAGCTGGATCCGGCTCAAGCCGTGGCCCAGCCATCCCCGAGCTTTGGAAGTTCGGGTCAGCACCTCTCTCCGTCCAGCGTTGGCCACGCTCGCTGCCCAACCGGCCGGCACAGGGACGGACCCTGCCAGTGCTCACCCTTGTGTCATGCAGACTATGCCAACCAACTGCAGGACAATTACCTCCGCCTTTTTGACACCCGTGGAACAAGCAGAACCTGACTGTAACAGCTTCCACAACAGCCACATGCAAATCCCTTTATGAGCAGCCAGAATTTCAATCTCCCTGGGACAATCCAGGTCCTTGTGCCGAGGATGTGGCCACAGCGGCTCAGGAGATGGTCTTGGAGGTGGGTCTGGTTGCAGCAGGCAAAATGTTCTCCCCTTCAGTGAACAACTCTGTCACCTTCACATTCGCTTTCCATCTCCTGACCCTTGAAAATCACTAAAATTAATCTGCCAGGTCGGTCTAGTGAGCTTATCCTGCAGCAGCGGCGTTCCTGTGCCGGGAGGATGGACAATTGCTGCTGCAACCCCGATGCCCTCCTGGCCGCATCACATCCATGGAGCCTCAAATGATTATTACAGATGTGAGCATCCTGAGGGAGGGATCCATGTGGATGGGATGGGATCCAACCCATCCACGGTGGAACAGCCGCAGTGCTCAGGAGCACCTAGCTCCCAGATCATCCCAACACACAAGCGTGGAGAAAATGCTCCATGATGGACGTCCTATGCTCCTTCCAAGCACAGCCCTCACAGCCCTCATGAACCTGGTGACCCCAACAGACCCCCTGTCCCTGCCATACCTGGCCTTGCAGCTGGAGAGAGTGGGAGAGCTCATCGTTCTCCCAGACTTGCAGCCCCAGCAGCTCCTCCTGCAGCCGCAGCTTCTCCTCCTGTAGATGCGCCATGGAGGCCATCACCTTCTGGATCACCGGGAAGGGCTGGGCCGCTGGTAGGCCGGTGCGTTTCCCAGTGCAGAGCCTGCCTCCTGCAGCAAGAGCAAAGATGGAGCTGGTCAGGATCCAGCTGCCTCCCTGGGGAACAGGATGCCAGCGATGGGAAGAGTCCCTAGGAGCTGCAGAGGAGATGGGACAGCGGGGAGCAGGATTTGCAGAAGTCCCACAGAGAACAGCGATGTGCCAGGAGGAGGTGTATCCTGAGCACCACGGTGCAACAGTGGGGGGTCTGGCCAGGTGAGCCCCTTGAGAGAGCAGGAGCCGAAGGGATCTGCTGATACCAGCAGAGCATCCCAGGCCGTAACACTGAGCGCCGGCCCACGCCACCGTGCCGTGACCCAGCCCCATCACACGCCGGGATGCTGCTGCCTCACTCAGATAACAACCGCCTTCACCACGGTGCTCTGATTCATCCCAGGATCCTTTTTTCTGAATGAGCAGGTGCCGGTGGAAAACTAGTATGCAAGCGTGTTATTAAAGACTGCATCATTATACACAAATATAATGGAAGCTCAATTAAAATTATATGGCTACCCTGAATGGCCACGTTGCCTAATCCTTGCATGTTTGGTTTTCTAACCTTCCTAGTATTATTTTAAACATCGTTTTCTGTGTGTTAATAGAGCCCCCAGTGCTGACAGAAGCCAACCTGGCCATACATCAGAGCCTACCAAATGAATCCCTAAATGACTTGGTAGTTCCCAAGAAATGAGCTGGCCTGAGTCATTCCCGACATGAGGATGAGGCACCGTGGCACAGAGTCCAGGATCCCGGCTGCCCGGCGCCCTTCCCTGCCTGCCGTGGATTTCATCTGCTGCCACCAGAAGCCTGAGGTTTTAAAGGCAGGAGGTGATGCTGGGAATGGCTTGGCTGCCTGTAGGCAGATGCTGCCTGGTTTATAGGAAAGGTCCTGAATACACGAAACAAGACTTCTTTTTTTGTTTATGAGTCAGACCTACCTTTAAAAGAAACTAAATAGCCAGCAGAGCAGGCAAAAAACGAAATGCTGGGACCAAACCATGGCTCTGCTGTTGACCGTGTGCCATGGGAATTATCCAGCAACGTCTGCAGAAGTGACTGCTGGATTCTGTCTTCCTGCCTTGGGCTGGATATCCTGAACGAGCACCGACCGGCACCGGCTTTTCTTTCTTCCCATGCCGAAAGCTCAGCCTGGCTTAGGCAGGGGACTGTGATCTTCCCTTGAAAGCCAACACACACAAAACCCACTCCAAAACTTCTAAAGTTAACAGGAACACCACCTCTCGCCCCCTGGGGAGCGTGCAGGGATAAGAGAAGATTACGGGAGGCACCAGGGCTCCTGAGGACACACCATGTGTCTGCACACACCATCCACACTAATCCTGGGCTGGGACTGAAGACAGAGCTGGGTTCAAAGCCATGGCACCAGGCTGCAAGTTAAATCGCCAGGCAAGGGTGATCCCACATGGATCCCCCCTCCAACACCTTCCTCCTGCAAGAGCATCCTTGGGAGAGGAGCTGCCAGCAGCACTTGCGCTCCATCCACCTGCAAGCACAGCAGGCATGGCATGCTGACCCTCCCGTTTTCCAAATTGTTTGAAATCTGTTTGGAAAGGCAGCTGTTTCCACGGCTCTGCCCCATTATCACTGCCACATGGACTCCCTGTCTCCTGCATCCTTGTCTCTTTCCACCAGCTGCCCCAGGAGTGGCTCGGGGACGCAGCCAGGGCCCATGCCAGGAGCAGCTCCCGGGATGTGCCCCAACGAGCCCTGACAATTTGGTCCTGATGATGAACAACGGGAAACCACGCGGGTTCTCCTGCCCTGGCACAGCCAAGCAGCCTGCAAGCATTTCCACAGATGTCACATTTTCCTTAAGAGGGAGGAAAGAGCGGTGGCTTTGCTGGCGCTCACCTGCTCTGTTCACCCAGTTCAATAATTCATCAGTTGCCTGGTGTCACCTGACAGCTGGCTGGTGTTTCATCTTGGCCAAGACCCAATGTCCCCAGCAAGCGCAGCCACATGTCTATGTCTACCCCAAAGGAGGAGAGGTCCCCCCTGGTACGAGAAGTATGGACGAGAAGCTCAACATGAGCCAGCAGTGCGCGCTGGCAGTCCAGAGAGCCAACCGTGTCCTGGGCTGCATCAGGAGAAGTGTGGCCAGCAGGTCTTGGGAGGTGATTCTGCCCCTCTACTCTGCACTTGTGAGACCCCACCTGGAATACTGTGTCCAGGTTTGGAGTCCTCAACACAGAAAGGACATGGACCGGTTGGAACAGGTGCAGCGGAGGGCCACGAAGATGATCAGAGGGATGGAGCACCTCTCCTACGAAGACAGGCTGAGGGAGCTGGGATTGTTCAGCCTGGAGAAGAGAAGGCTCCAGGGAGACCTTATAGCGGCCTTTCAATACCTGAAGGGTGCCTATAGAAGAGCTGGGGAGGGACTCTTTGCCAGCAGGTGTAATGATAGGACAAGGGGAAACGGTTTTAAATGGGAAGAAAAAAGATTCAGATTAGATCTCGGGAAGAAATTTTTTACTATGAGGGTGGTGAGACACTGGAACAGGTTGCCCAGAGAAGCTGTGGCTGCCCCATCCCTGGAAGTGTTCAAGGCCAGGCTGGATGGGGCTTGGAGCAACCTGGTCTGGTGGGAGGTGTCCCTGCCCATGGCAGGGGGTTGGAACTAGATGATCTTTGAGGTCCCTTCCAACCCAAACCATTCTATGATTCTATGGTACCCGCTGGCAGGTACCGGGCGCTCATCCCATCGCATCCCTCCTCCCGAGCACCCACTGGCGAATCCCAGCTTTCCCCCTTACCTGCTTTCTCTAGATTCATGGTGGATGCTGCCTGCACCTGTGGGGGGGCTGCCGGCTCGGGGGGGGACACCGGCGGCTCCTCCGTGGCTGATGCCAGAGCCTGGTGCTCACTCCCTTCCCACCGCTCACCTGCTGTCTCCCGCAGGACCTGTGTCCGTGAGAAGAAGCAGGAGGGAGAACTGAGATGCAACCACCATGAGCCAGCCAGGAGGAGCAAGCAGGAAGGAGGTCACAGAGGGAGTTCGGTGTTGGGAAGCTCCAGCAATGACTTCCTCGTGTTGCTTTTAGTTCTCCCCATAAACAACTCCTTCCCCCAGCTTGGTCATGCAGTTATACTGAATATTACTCATTTTTCTCTCTCTAGTCTTAAAAAAAAAACAGACCCTGCCTTGTCAGCAGGGTTGAATGTGAAGCTGCTCACTGGTGAGCCGTGGCTCAGGTAACGCCACGGCCCGTGGGAAGGAGCACAGCACCAAAAAAAAAGCCCAAGAAGAAATCTGGAAGGAGGGAAATGACTATAGAGAAGGTCCCAAATTTCTGTATCTAGCATATCTATCACTGGCTTGCATGGAAAAAAACCCCAAATCTGGTTGGTTTTTTTTAAATCACCATTTAAAAAAGCAATGCAGCATGGATGCTTTTGGAAAGATGAGCTGCAGATTGTCCGAGCGCAAAGAATTGCTCCCTCCCCTGCTCACAAGTGTCTTTTCTTACATATATCTTATCTCAGAGCCCGTGACATCACCTCATGGGCCAACAATGCCAAGGAAACCCATCTCACCCCGGGAGAGGGGCAAATACTTGGTAAATGCCAAAATATTTGTATTAGTAATTGGGAAGGAGGAGGTGGGAATATCCTCCTGGAGAAGCTGCGTGTCTGCATGCCTCTACATTTGAGACTCTGGGAGGGTTTCACCAGATAGAATTCATCAAGGCTGGTGTGAGATAAGAAGGAGTTTTCCTTCTTTTCAAAGAAGGGGAATTTAAATGATTTTCCCAAAGCCCAGAATGAACCAATGGCAGCAACACCAGCACACGCTGTCCCGACACAGTCCCTGTAGCCTTTCTCCTCTTCCTCCTCCATCCCACTAGTAAACACCAGCTCATGGCGCTACATTTTTTCATCACCCTTCTGCCTTAAGCTCTCCTGCCCACCTGACCCAGAAATGACCCAAAAATGTTATGCTGGGCTGTTCCCAAGCATTTTTCAGTGCTTTACAACTTCTCGAGGCAAGCAGCACTGAAGAGGAAACTGGCTGTGGTGATGGGGGGAAACCAGCCAGCTACCCACCAGGGATGTCCCGGCAGGGTGCAGGGCATCCTCCCCACCACCCCAAAAAACAGCCACCCTGGCCAAGCCATGGCCATCTCCACGCTCCTCACCTGGAAAGCCCAGCAGAGCTCACTGGTGTCTGTGGTGTCTGGCCAGCTCACACCAAGGATTTTACGGTGAACCAACGCTGGCAGCCGAGGGACCTGGGGAGAAGCACCCGCTCTACTCCCAATGACCAGCGTGTCCTGCCCACGGCCTGAGATGGAGAAAAAAAGCGTCACTGGATCAACCTGAGAGCCCAGGAGGGTCACAGCCTTCGGCCCCACTCAGCAAACCCGCCTCTTCCTCCCCGCTGCCGCCACGGCATTGGCGCAGCTGAGACGGTGCACGAGTTTTATTAAAAATGTTAATTATGTTAATTAGAAAAATTAGCCCTTCGGGGGGTGGAGACTGGTTGCCAACAACTAGTAATGAGAACTCGGGGCGCAGCGTTTGTCTGTCTGTCTGCGGGACCAGATCAGTCCCCACACTGGGGACATCCCACACTGGGGACATCCCACACCTGCCCCTCGCCAAGCCGCTCCGCTCCCGCGATCATATCGCAGAAAAAAAAGCCACCAAAGCCGGGTTGCATCACCGAAACCAGACGGACAGACCAGCGTCACCTCCCTCCGCTGCCCCCAAATATTTCCTTTATTTGTCAGGCAGCCAAACCCAAAAGCAGACAGGGCAGCAGTTCTCTGCCCTTCTGAGCTGCACAGAAGGAAAACAGGATCTCGAGGAGCTTTTTCCCACGGCTGTGTCCTCCTCTACCATGTGAAAAGTGGCTATATGTCCCCACCGGACCTGTCGGGGACCCTGTGCCCCCTCCCCATCCACCTGCCACCACTGCAGCCAGCCAAATGGCTTCTCTGGCAGGCAGGAAAAAAAAATCAACAACCCACAAATAAAACCCCACTAAGGCAGTTGTTTGTTTGTTTTTTTTTTTCCCCTCTAAAATCATGTGGAAGCGGCATCTGGAGGGAGATGTGCCCCGATGAAGCCAGTCCAGTGCTCTGGACTTCTTTCCCAGCCTGTAATAAGCTATAACATTTCGTGGGCGCACGTGCTGTGAAAATTGAGCATTTCTGAAGTGCTGGTGAATACCCGGATAAAGGACGTTGAGTTCCCCATCCCGGCACCACCAGCAGCAGCTGCCGGGCAGAGGAAAGGCTGAAAACCCCATTTCGGAGGCTTTGATGCCAGGGAAGCAGCAGCTCCTGGCTGAGCGGTTGCCAGCGCTCAGGGATGGGGGATGCTGAAGCCAACAGGAAAAAAAAAAAAAGCCCAAACAGGGGGGTGTTCAGCTTCCTGCTTTGCCGAAACCCATCCGGCAGCGCTGAGAGGGAGGTGGGAAGGGCTGTTTCCCAACGCCCGGCTGCAGGCTGGGGCAAGCAGCTGCTCGCCCGCCCCACCACCACCCAGAAAAGCCCTCAACTCAACTCACCTACGGGGTCTGTGCCCCAGGGAGAGACATGGAGTCCTTCCAAGGAGCTGAGGCCAGGGAGAAGCGCAGGCCCCGCGTCTTCCCTGCCATGCGTATTGTTTTCTTTCTTACACATTAAATTTTAACGTTGCTCCCTAAGCTTCCCTCTCGGAAGGGCCATGGGGGGCAGACGGAGGCAGCCCCCCTCTGCTCACCTCCCCAGCTGCCGACCGCTTTGTGCCCGCTTCTGAGCCTCCGTTTCTCAAATCCTGAGCTTCATCCGGAAAGAAATGTGAAAAATGCAGGCTGGCCTGTTCCCAGCCTCTCCTTCCCCGAGCCTGAGCGAGGGCGTGAGCTGAGCCCCGAAGGAGAAGGACAAGCCACCGCGCCGTACTCACCGGCCAGGGGAGGGCCCTTGGGCTTCCAGGCGGCTCTGGCAGAGGGCACGGATCCCAGATCCCAGGTTTTGCGGGATGTGATCATGGCACGGGAGTCCCGAGCGCGGCAGCACCTCTGCGGAGAAGCGCAAGGAAAGAAATCTCAGCCCGCCCTTCATTTCCAGCCGGGAAAGCCCGGGGGACCCCGCCGGAGCCACGGCAGCCCCGGTCCCAGCTCCCGGGAGGACCCCATTTCCCTCCCGGGGGACCGAAAGCCCCGGGCTCCCTCCGTGCTCCCGGCGGACGTGACATAAACCCTGTCTGTAATTAATTTACTCATTCCTCGAGCCTTTCCAGGCTCCTCCTAGCTGCGAGCCGCGGGTTATTTATGAGCCCCGGGAGGGCGGGCAGCCCCGCAGCCCCCGCTGCCCAGAGCCGCCTCGGTGCGGGCGGGGGGCGCGGAGCCCCGGGGGACCCTCGTCCTCCCGACCCGTGGCCCGGGAGGGGCGGTGCCGGTGCCGCTCCCGGTGCGCAGGAGGAGCCGCCCCGCCCCGCGCCCCC